>NC_033625.1:251839-393041 GCF_001540865.1 Ananas comosus | reverse complement strand
ATATATATATATATATATATATAATTTTAAATTTTGATACTTTCAAATTTTATATTTTAAATTTTAATTTAACTTATAAGATTTATTTTCAAATTTTAAACTTCTAAATTTAAAATTTTAAATCTCTAAACTCTATAAAATTAATTAATTATTTTTATTAATAATTAATTAAATATATTATACTTAATTAATTTTATTAATAATATTCGTAATAAATCGCGTAATAAAATTTAACCTGATAGATGCAATTTAAATCACGTAAAATATCTCTATATAAAAAAATACAGAATTTAAATTTCAGGAGTAAAATTTTAGAAATATAATGTATATGTGTATATATATAATTAATTTTTATTAAACAATTTCTTCTACAATTTTAATTTTTTTCTATTTATTGATTTTTTAAAAAAATTATTTTTATAGATTTATCTCAAATTCTTTTCATATAAATCTTTATAAAATAAATTATTGTATAAATTTACTTTGCACATATACTAATTTTAATAAACTTTATTTAAATAGATTTAACTGTTAAATTATTTTTATATAATTTTTATTTAATTGATAATTAGGATTATAAAACTATAATAAAAATATTAAAAAAATAAAATTTATTATAAAAATATTTTTATATTTACTGCATTGTGCGAATATATATATATATATATATATATATATATATATATATATATATATAGTGCGTCGGTATGGCTTCTGGAAGCACGGAAACGCCCGATTGCTTCCGTGCTTGCCAATTATTTCGATGTTCGCACAAATCTTCGAATCGACAGATAGTTAACTTGATCTATAAATAAATTTGAGATTTTCGATATCATTTGCCTAGTGATCGAAGTCGGTTTAAATCAGCAATAAGAAACTATAAATATGATGAATGACATTATAAAGTTTTAGATCAAACAGATATTGATCTGTTATATGGATAAGAAAAGAATTTTCATCAAAATTTATGTCGCATGATTATTTTTTCTATAAGCCCAAGTTAAACTTGCAAACGCTCACACGGTTATTAAAATTATTGATTTGAGGCCCATCGATCATTAGGGCCCAAATGATATCAAAAATCACAAAAAATTTTTTTCTAGATATTTCAAATACTCTATATTCAATCTAACGAGAACCAGAACACATCGATTCGAAAGTTCGAACCATCGAAAATAACTTGAAACTAACGAGGCTCCGTGGCTTCCAAAACGCATACAAGCCCACTATATATCTATATATCCCCTATATAAATACATATATACTATTGATATATATATATATATATAGTATATATATATATAGGAGGAAGAGTAGAGAGAGTTGGGAGACACACGGCACCTAAGGTTCCTAAAAATCTTTGTTAATGTAGTAGAAATAGATATGAAGTATATCATAATAATGATGTGCATATTAGTTAGATGTGATAGATAAGAGACTAAGTTGGCGCTGAAAAGATGAACGTGTGCACGTAGTCCATCTTGATTGTGGGCTCGTTCACCCATTCGAATATCAGCCAAAAAGATAAGAGCACGCCCGATATTATAATATTGGCGTTATCATTATTGTAGCTGTTAATGTGGACTCATAAACGTTCCTTTTTGGTGTGATTTGCCATGACGAAGTTGTATGCTTGCGTGTCCTGCATTTCGAAAAAATTATTAATTTGAGTGTCCCAACAACTACAAAGAGCTTTCCTCTTGGTTTTCTATATTATTATTATATTACCAAGGTATCAACAAGACAAGCTGCATTATAAATTTGAATCAATAAAAAAAAAACTAATATACTTTTTTTAAAAAATACTGTTTTTATAAATTATCAATATGCTTGTATGTATAATGTAGAAAATGATTTGTTCATAAAAGTACTAATCAAAATTATTAACAAACCAACAATATATTATTATAAGGTATATAAGTAGTTAGAGATTCAAAGTGTTTTTCTTAGATTCGATATAGTAGACATGCAAGATATTAAATATTTTGTATTGGCAAATTTCGTTATTTTAGTCGGAGTCTTGACGGGTTCGGTGCGTGATTGTCGAAAATTAAAGAATCCAAAATTTTGAAAATTCAGAAACATCTCACTACGTGAATCACGATACTAAAATAAGGTTTTAAATCATATTATGGTGATTCAAACTTATTTATGACATTAAAATCATATAACTCAATGAAATATGGATTATAAGTAGGTTTTAGTATTTTTGATTTGATTATAAAAGTTTTTGATTGTGAGTAACGGTATCAGTTTTCGATTCTTCAAAATTGTATTTGAAAAACTAAGTTTTCAACAAGGGGTACCGGTACCTCAACTTTATAGTACCTCAAAACTCGAGAGAAATCCGAGATGATACAATTCTGGAAATTGCATTGAGTATAGGTACTGAATTGGCAGGGTACCGGTACTGAAGTCTGGTTCCGGTACTGCATTGGTCTGATACTGATACGTAGCTTGAGAAATTTTCTGTTTTGTCATGTGGTACCGGTACCAACTTACGCAGTACCGGTACGCATGTAAAATTCCTTATATTTATTCTAATCCGACTCTAATTGATTCTAATTGATTCTAATCCGACTCTAATTGATTTTAAGGCCTATAAATAAGTTATTGGGGTTCTCTAATTTACATAAATGTTTGAGACTGAATAAATGTTTGAGAAACCTTAGAGGCTAGGTTTTCGTTCTAAATCTATTTTCTATATATTAACTTCTTTTAGGTCAATTCGAGATATTGTAAATTGATATCTATATGTTAAATTGATCAACGTTTCGCTTAGAGATTCTTCTCTGATTCTTTATCGATACTCTAAGTGAAGGATCACCATAATCATGATATTCTTCATGTGCGGCGCTATGGATACGGCGCGATCGAAGGCGGTTCGAGAATTCGGATCGTGGGCCCGTGAATTCGGATGTGTGCGAAAAGTTCGTGGATTCGAACGTGAGGGTATGGACAACTCGGAGGATTGCGCGAGATTCATAGAAGATTAAAAGAGGTCGAGTCCGTGGAGTCGGTAATCACCTATCTTAGTGAATTATTTTTTTACGTGTTGGTCCCGTGAATTTTTCTCCAAAGTAGAATTTTCTACATAAATCTCGGTGAGATCTTTATTTTTCGCATTTAATTTTTTATCACATTAAGATTTATGATTTTGGACCTATATACCTATTCACCCCCTCTAGATATTTGATAGTATCTAGATAAAAGATCTTAGGGCTCCTCGTAATTTACACGAGAATACTCAGTATTTTAGTAAGATCGCTGGCAAAGCGACGTAGCTTACGCATGCTCCGACGTAAGCATCAAAATTACTGTATGAGTCGTGCACCTCGCTACTTCTCTGCGGCATGCACAATTTTTACTTGGTAACTGATGCTTCCGTATCACAACATTCACGTTCGTGGCAAGCCGTAAACTCTGATTCATGCTTTGCTTCATGATTTTGGGCCAAGGCCCTACTAAGGATATATAGCCTGGTCCATTAATTTGTGTGTACGTACGTGCATTGAAAGCTTCTGTTCTCATTATCCTCCGAAATGTTGCTGACGAACTAGACCCACAAATCAATCAATATGAGCCATGTGTGATTGCTAGCGCGCAAGAGAACATTTTAAGGGCATGACTATAACAATCAGACATATATTAATCTGATATCTTGTGCCCGTTGTGGCGGTTGGCTAAGCCCAACATATGTTATAGTGCATGGGATGTGATCCATGCATCTACAAATGTTTTGTCAGGTGCAGCTCGCACTTGAAGTGGAGATATTGTGGTTTTACCCTTACCTCATATTATTAAATTTTTACTTATTTACAGCGATCAAAGTTAGGATGATATTGCTACATGTACTTCATTTTATGACATACGCTATCTCCTGCTCAAGTAACAATCTTGCGCAAGTAATTAACGAGGAAGTAATTCAAACTGTAGACATGGAGCCTTGTTTCAAGTAGATGCGTAGGTAATCAAAATCATATCGAGTTTGAAAAATCATATTCAAAGATAATATTACTAAACATGTGGTGGCTTTTTGGGATTGATCTAATTAGTCTCACCAATGAAGCCATCTTTTCTTCTATTTTCCACATCTGTGTAGAATTTAGAGAAGCCTATTCCAGATAATTAGACATATATGTTGAGATTCTTCTAACAGTTGAGATGCCGTGGCCCCCGCCGGCCCCTCTTCGCTTCTATCGTCCCATGACGAAATTCAAATTGCAACTTTCAATTCTCTTCGATCTAAACTAAAAAAATCTAGATTTTCATTAATAAAATTAGATTTTTAGGAAAAT
This sequence comes from Ananas comosus, assembly GCF_001540865.1. Classification (NCBI taxonomy): domain Eukaryota; kingdom Viridiplantae; phylum Streptophyta; class Magnoliopsida; order Poales; family Bromeliaceae; genus Ananas; species Ananas comosus. The sequence continues at coordinate 388,743 of NC_033625.1, read as the reverse complement.
CCAACTCAACTTAAGCTTCCGTCGCCTCGATCTGCACTACCATCGCCTCCACCATTGCCGCCCGTGTCCTCAAATCCTGTAAAATGGGTAAAAGTAGATGAAAAAATAGAAAAAAGAAAGAGGAAAAAGAAAAGATAGAACACCGCCACTTCTTGATGTTGGCCTTCGAGAAGGCGATCTTTGCAACCGCTGCACCGTCGCCTCGGATCGTGGCCACCGCTGCCGTCTTGGTCTCCAACGCCATCGCTACGACCACACCACCGAAGCGCATTGTACAGGTTCCACAAAAACTCCACAATAAAAGAGAGAAGATAGAGCCATGGGGAGTGGGGGGGATGAACGCGAGAGAGAGGATATATAGGCGTTGCCCCACCAAATTGTTGAGGTGAAAAAATAGAGCTGTGGGTAGGGAAGAGTAAATGGTGGAGAAGAAGAGGGAAGTAGAGGAAAAGGGGAGGGGAGGCGAACAGGTGGATGAAGAATATGAAGAAAAGAGAGATAAAGGAGACGGAGGGGCGGTTGGATTGGAGAGAGAAGGTTTGAGAAGTCTTCAATGGGAGGTCACTCCCGTTCTAATTAAACCCCATTTTAATTTAGAAAAAAAAACTAATCAAAATATTACTTTATACACTTATTAAGAAGAGAGCCAGATTTCAATATTTTTCTAAAAGCACCAGGAGGACTTGAAATCTATGAAAATTGATAGTAGTTTATAAATATGATGCTAGAACAAACGTACAATAGGAAGATTAACCTGAAAGGTAGAAGATTACAATAGTTAAGCAATGGCTGCCAACACCAACATGGGCACATTGGGTAGTAAATAACTGTAACATTTATCAGTACAAACGTTCAGAATGGTAGCTTGTCGCCTTCTACACTGTTAACTTCCCATCCGCATGCACATTTTTAGCCTGTATTTCTCGAATGAGAAGTTTGGTATTCTCATAAGATGATCCCCCTTCCTCCATGGCCCTTCTCGCCTTCTCTCCGAGCTCTCTCGCTCTCGTTCTTCTCTCTTCGCCTTCTTCCCCTTCGTCCATCAACTTGCCCACCGCGGTCTCGACGTCGTCTTTCTTTATGAACGCTTGGGCATCCTCCGCTCCCCATTGTGTCATCTGTTGAACCCCAACCGGAACCCCGACTTTCAGTGATTCCACTATCAGCGTCTCGTTCAGAAATTGGTCGCCAAAATGAGGCCATGTTATCATCGGCAGCCCGGCCGCCACTCCCTCGAGCGTCGAGTTCCATCCGCAGTGCGTCATGAACCCTCCCACGGCCGGATGCGACAGGATCGCCGCCTGCGGCGCCCAGCCATTTATTATCAGGCCCCTATCCTTGACCCTTTCCTCGAATCCCTCCGCCTTCAGCCACTCCTCGACTTCCGCGAACCTATCGCCGGCTTTGATCACCCATACAAACGGCCTCTCCGAAGCCTCTAACCCGAGTCCTACTTGTATCAGCTGACCCGGCATGGTGCGAGCAAGACTCCCGAAGCTCACGTAAACGACCGACCCGTGCTTCTTCGAGTCGAGCCAGCGCAAGCAATGGCTCACGTCGACATTTGACGCGCTCCCCCTCGCCACCGTCTCGCCGACGTCCCTATTGCAGAGTGATAGGGGCCCGAGGGTCCAAATCTTTTTCTCTGTGATCTGACCGTAGGCGTCGATATACGAAGCCTCCAAATCGTCAAAGGTGTTCACCACGATGCCGTCGGCTCTCCTCTCCTCCGCCAACGCCACTTCCCGGAATTTCTCCATCCCGGGCCCGCCGAAGTTCCCCGGCGACTTGGCCTTTGTCATCTCAAACCGATGAGGCAAAAATGGAACAGAAACCGGCTCGTTCTCGTCGGCCACGTTCTCGAATATCTTAAACCGGTACAGGACGTACCTGACGAGAGAGGCAAACGCGCCGAAGCCAAGAAAAGTGAGCCTCGGGATGCCAAACTCCCGTGCGACATCCCCGGTCCACGGGTGCCCTGTATCAGATATAATGCAGGTCGGTGGCGCCGGGAAGTTGCGGCGCAGGTGGTTCGCCAGCGGCTCGCGGAGCATGGTGCAGGCGTGCAAGAAGCTTGCGAGGCAGTAGCGAGACGGGAGCACGTCAATGTTCTCGGAGCCGTCGGGCAGGCCGCATTCTGCGCACGGGAAGCGCAGTGGCAGGAAGTGGATCGGGAGACGAGATTTCGCAACGGAGTCGGCGAGGGATTTTATCCGGGCGAAGTTGAGAGGGGTGGTAACGAAGGTGACGGCGGCGCCACTGCCGGCGAGGAGGCGCGCTATGTCGAGCATGGGGATGGTGTGGCCTTGCGCCATCAAAGGGACCAGCACGAAGTGGGCCTTCGCCCCGTGATCGGAGTCGCCGTTCGTGGCCATTTTTGGTAATTATATCGGAGTTAATTAATTGCTCGTGATGGTGCAAGCGATGAGATTGTGGTGCTACGTGGATATTATACCTATAAAGTAGAGTAATAATGCAAGGAGACTATATATTAGAAGTGGATTTGGATACCGCCTCGCATGGCTTCTTCTGTCATATTTATATGCAGGTGCTTGTGCGCAAAAATATTAAGGAGGGGCAGCGAAAGAGGTAAGAAGATTCTTGTGCTTGCTAAATAAAAGAATGGTAGCAGTAACAGTTAAGCTATTTAATAAGCCAGATTTTTTATATTATATAAAAGACAAATAATAATCCAAATATATATATATATGTGTGTGTGTGTGTGTGTGTGTGTGTGTGTGTCTCGTTTCTCTGCGTGGGCTTGTCTCTGTGAAGAGCTTGTCCGTCGCGGTAAAGAATACGTCGGCCGGTGTCGATGGGTTTGTCCGTACGTGTTTTTGTTTTCGAAGAATTTACTTAAAAATTTTATAATATTTGAAATTTTATGCTATAAAATTTTAAAACCCAATATATATATATATATATATATAGAGAGAGAGAGAGAGAGAGTTTTGCTAGAATACTATCGGTAGTGAACGGCTCGGTTTACTACCGATTTATTTTCGATAATAGAGCTTCTAAATTGATGATCGGCACCGTTAAATATGATCTAAACTATTTAAACTATCTGAAAATTAAATTTCACACATTTTTGATATTGTTCTCTTGTCCATCAAGTGAACAGAAAAATGAATGGCTGGAATATGAATATCCTTAAAAAAATGATGATACAATTTTTATATTTGAAATCTAGAGTCTAGATCTTATTTTAAATAGTTTAAAAAATTTTTTAACAAAAATTTAGTTGATTTGAACCCTTATATACTGTTAAACGAGCAAATGCACCATATCGGCCATTAAAATTATAAATTTTNAACCGGCTCGTTCTCGTCGGCCACGTTCTCGAATATCTTCAACCGGTACATGACGTGCCTGACGAGAGCGGCAAACGCGCCGAAGCAGGGAAAACAGAGCCTCGGGATGCCAAACTCCCGTGCGACGTCCCCGGTCCACGGGTGGCCTGTATCGGATATAATGCAGGTCGGCGGCGCCGGGGAGTTGTGGCGCAGGTGGCTCGCCAGCGGCTCGCGGAGCATGGCGCAGGCGCGCCAGAAGCTTGCGAGGAGGTCGCTGGACGGGAGCACGTCAATGTTCTCGCAGCCGTCGGGCAGGCCGCATTCTGCGCACGGGAAGCGCAGGGGCAGGAAGTGGATCGGCAGGCCAGAGTTGGCGACGGAGTCGGCGAGGGATTTGATGCGGGCGAAGTTGAGAGGGGTGGTGACGAAGGTGACGGCGGCGCCACGGCCGGCGAGGAGGCGGGCCATGTCGAGCATGGGGATGGTGTGGCCCTGGGCCATCACAGGGACCAGCACGAAGTGGGCCTTCTCCTCGTGATCGGAGTCGCCGTTCTTGGCCATTTTTGGCAATTATATCGAAATTAAGTCGAGTTGTGCGCGCGCGAGCGCCGCTACGTCGATATGTATATATAAAGTTTAAGTAACGCAAAGAGACTATTTAGCTAGAAGTGGATTTTTGATACCACCTCGCATTGCTTGTGCTGTTATATTTATATGCAGGTGTTTGTGCGCAAACAAAAGAGGGGCGGCGGAAGAATAGTAGTAGCAACAGATAAGTTAATTAATTAGACAGATTTTTTGTACATATAAATAATAAGACAAACAATAATCCAGATATACATGTGTCTCGCCTCTCTGTGCGCTCTGTGAAGTGCTTGCCTGTCGCGGTAATGGATACGTCGACTGGTGTCCATGGATTTGTGATCCATACGAGTATAAATGATTTTGTAAGTAACAAATATATTTCTATTAATTTTTTCAACTTTTAAGAAGTAAAAAAAAATTAAACTCCTTTAGCTTTCAACTATATATAGAAAAAAAATGCTCATATTAAATAAGCTTTTACATCAACTTATTTCCACGTTTAAATAAAGCTTAAATATTGTATAGTGAATGCGTTTCTAAATTTTTAAAGCTTGAAAAGTATGTAAGCCAGAGTATTTATAGCACAAAATATCCTTTTAAGAAAAGAAAATAATATCGGAAGCTAATCTGAGAAGTGCTTAAACTGTGTATATAAGCCATGATTGTGCGTGCATATTAGATTTGATGTGATGGATAAAGTATAAAAAAATACTCTGAAGGATGATGTATGTACGTACGTCATATTGATTGTCCTCGTTCACTGTCAAACTGATATTATTTTTTAAAATTAATTTCATAGTTTCTTCGACAAATAATGAATAATAAATATTCTTTTACAAAATTTAACTCTCGTACATTGTTTTTATAAAAATTTTAATATTTTTAAATATATTTTTACCGTTAGAATACACTAAAAAAATTTAGTTAATCATAAATTAAATATTTAATTTTAATTAATTTTTGATATTTTTATTTTTTTATATTATAGTGTGATGACTTTTATAGGTATATATATTTGTGATGACAAAATAAAAAAAAAATAGTTTTCTAACGATAATAAATCAGAGAGACATATTTAAAAATATTATAATTTTTATAAAAATAATATATAAAAATTAAATTATATAGAAATATATTTATTATTTACTATATTTATAGTAATTTGTATGACATTAACCTTATTTATAGTAATTTGTATGAAATATATTTATCATTTACTATATTTATAGTAATTTGTATGACATTAACCTTATTTTATATTAGGCCTTATCATTTATTATATCTGCAAATGTGGACTCATGAACGTTCCTTTTTTGGTGTGATTTGCCATAACGAGCTGTATGCTTGTGTGTCCTGCATTTCGAAAAAATTATTAATTTGGAGTGTCCCGACAATTACAAAGAGCTTCCTTCTTGGTTTTCTATATTATTACATTACCTATGTATCAACAAGACAAACAGCATTATAAATTTGAATCAAATAAAAAAATACTGATACAAATTTTTTAAAAATACTGCTTTTATAAATTATCAATATACTTGTATGTATAATGTAGAAAATGATTTGTTCATAAAAGTACTTACCAAAATTATTAACACACCAACAATATAATATAAGGTACATAACTAGTAAGAGATTCAAAGTGTTTTTCTTAGATGGGATATAATAGACGTGCAAGAATACTCGGTTTTTTAGTAAGATCGCGAGGAAAGCGACGTAGCTTACGCATGCTCCGACATAAGCATCAAAATTACTGTATGAGTCGTGCACCTCGCTGCTTCTCCGCGGCATACACAATTTTAACTTGGTAAATGCTGCTTGCTTCTGTGTCACAACTATAACAATTAGGCATATATATATTAATTAATCTGACGCACCAAAATTATTAACGCTTCTCACGCATGATTTTTAGCGCACAAGAAAACATTTAAGGGCGCGACTATAACAATTAGGCATATATTAATCTGATATCTTGTGCCCGTTGGCAGGTTGGCTAAGCCCAGCGTATAGTATAGCGCATGGCATGTGATCCATATATGCATGTGCAAATGTTTTGTTAGGTGAAGCCGAAACTTGAAGTGGAGACGTAAGCGCATATCATGGTTTTGCCCTTTTTTGATATTATAAAATTTGCACTTATTTATAGCGATCAAAGTTAGGATGATTTTGCTACATGTACTTCATTTTACGACATACGCCATCTCATGGTCATGTAACAATCTTGCGCAAGAAATTTACGAGGCAGTAATTCAAAGTGTAGACATGGAGACTTGTTTCCAGTAGGTACGTGGATAATCAAACCATATTGAGTTTTACAAAAAAAAATCATATTCAAAGATAATATTCCTAAACATGCGGTGACTTTTTGGGATTGATCTAATTAGTCTCACCAATAAAGCAATCTTTTCTTATTTTTCACATCTGTGTAGAATTTAGAAGCTTATTCTAGAAAATTACACATCTGTAGAGATTCTTCTAATAGTTGAGATGCCTTGGCCCCCGCCGGCCCCTCTTCACTTCCGTCGTCCCACGACTAAATTCAAATTGCAACTTTCAATTCTCTTCAATTTTATCCCAACTGCAGAGGCCAATTTGGACTTTGGTATAAATTTGGCTCCTGTTAATTCCTACTTCGAGCCACAAATGGCACGAAATTTCCTACAAAATGGTATATATTTGAAACTTGAATACAAGAAAATATTTTGATAAAAATTTTCAACAAGTCTATCATTGAGGTTTTATTTTATTTTATTTTATTTTTTATTATTTCACCGGTGTCTCTTAATAAGATGTTAGATTTTGTTTAAAATAATAAATTTATTATCAGTAATATAGCGATTAGTAAGAAAAAAAATAATTTAGTGATATTGATAGGAAAAAAAAAAGTACAAACAAGAAAAATAAAAATAAATCTAGAATACATGGCAGAAATTAATAAAACATAATAACAGTGTCTTTTAAAAAATAATATAATATAACAAATAAAAAAAATAAACTATAATATAGTAGTGTAATTAACTCTAAGGGTGTGTTTGGTTCCACGTAAAACTGTGGAAAATAAAATTTCGGTGGAAAAAAATTTTCAGTACAAAAACGGTTTTACGTCGTTAATGTTTAGCTTGTAGGAAAAAAAAAATTATTTTCTATGATGGTTGTTTGGTTAAAAAGAAAAAAAATGGATAAAAAACTATTTAATATTTTTTATTAAATATATTATTAATATATAATAATTAATATATTTTATATATTATTATAATTTTTATATAGAGATTAAATATATTTAGAATTATAATAATATAGAGCAAGTGACAAAGAGCTTGGAAATCGGTACCGAAGCGGGTAGCGTGCTACCTATCTCTCTAAAAAAAAAGGGTTAATTTCATACATGTTCCGGCAAACATGGTGAATTACATATATATACCTGTAAAGTTCAACTTTCATAATTTGTATCTACAAAAGTTCTAATGTACGTATTCAGAAATGCCCCTGCCGTTAGTTTCTGTTAGAGAAATTTCGTTAACCACAGTTAAAATACTTAACTATGGTTAATTAATAAATGAAATGATAATTTTACCCCTTTGTTCTTCCTCTCCCTCTTCCTCTTCCCTCTGCTTCGTCGCCAACGAGGGAGAAGATGCGGCGGCGAACACTCTCCCTTTTCCTCTTTCCTCTTCCTCTTCCCCTTTCTTTTTCCTCTCCTTTTTCCTCTTCCCTCTTCTTCGTCGCCGGCGAACACGACCCCGACCTCGCCGAAGCGCCGCCAACGCCGACCTCCGCCGCATCCTCTCCGCCGTATCTTCCACCGCCGTTGCCGCGCGATGCTTCCGCGCTTGGTGTTGCATCGTCGCCGCAGCCGCCTCTCGCCTCCCTCCGTTGTCGGCGACCTCTCCAACCTCGCCCCTCCGCCGTCGGCGACCTCTCCAACCTCGCCACGAACCCCCTCGCTTCCGAGCACCTCCGATCTCCGCCGCCTCCTTCTTCTTCTTCTTCTTTGTATCCTTCTCTTCTCCTCCTACTTCTTCTTTGTCGTCGTCGTCGATGATCCACCGCCACCGCCATCCGCTCCCACAGCCCGAAGAGGAAGAGAAAGAGGAAGATAGAGTACTTTTGGAGGGACATATTTGTGAGGGTAAAAATATCATTTCACGAGCATACTGTTAAAAAATTAACAGTTCTCTATCGGATCCTAACCTGTTGGACAAATTATGAAAGTTGAGCTTTGCAGAAATATATATGTAATTCACTATATTTGTTGGGACGTGTATGTAATTAACCAAAAAAAATTATAATAAACATGTTACATCATATATAATATATTTAGGAATATAAATAAATAATTACAAATTTATAAAAAAAATATTATATATATAATAAATAAATAAATATTTATAAATATGTATAATAATTTTTAACATCTCATAAATATATATTTATAAATAAAAATATAATATACACTAGTTGATTGTACGTTCAAATACACGTAATAATTAATTATTTAATAATTATTTTAAATTAATATGAAATTGTACATTATGTTTATTAAAAAATTACAAATAATTAAAAAAATAATTTATTATATTACACTATTAGATAAATACATTCCATATCTTAACTCAAATCTAAATATGTGTAGCAAATAATATATAGTTTTTTACTTTTATAAAATTATACTAACAGTGAGTATTAAATATTAGAATTCGAATGTTTCTATAATTTTTAATTCTATAAATTAAGATTTAAATATATTTTTAACCTAAAAATGAATTAAAAGGTATATAAAAATATTAGTAGATAGTAAAGATTAATATATATATATTATATAATATATATATATAATAGTATATATATATATATATATAATATATATATAATATATATATATAATAGAAGATTAAAACAAATTTTGAATCAAAATATAGATTAACAATAGATATTCTCCGGTTAGCAAAAATTTGGATAAATATAATTTTTTTTTCTATTGTAGAAATAAAGACGAATTAAAAATTCATTTAATTCTGTTATTTATTTTAAGCAAAGAGAGAGAAATTACTTTTTTTTCCGCCAAAAAAAAAGTATGTCGACAGTCCGAAATTTAAAATACATGTTTATATATATATATATAGAGAGAGAGAGAGAGAGAGAGAGAGCGATAGTCTCCTATACTATCTATAGTATCGGGGCTTCGGTACTATAGTCTCGTTTTCGTTCTTAGGGTATTCAAATCAACGATCCACACCGTTAAAACTGATCTAGGGTATTTAGAGTTTTTAGAAAATACTTTAAACTATCTAGATTAAAATTAAAGCTGATAGAAAATACTTTAAACTATCTGGATTAAGGTTAACATTCTTGATATTGAATTTAAAAGTCCTATGCTCAAATTTTAAAGATTATTCAAATTTTATCGTCTATTTTGATATAATTTATTTACTAAGTAAACGATGTCGAAAAAAATTAAAATTTTATTCCTAAGAACTTCATATACCCTAAATCATATTTAACGTTGTGGATCATTAATTTGAACACCCTAAGATCGAAAACAAGACTATAGAACCGGCGCTCCGATACTATAGATAGTGCAGCAGCCTTAATTCTATATATATATATAGAGTTCGGCTGGGATACTATCGATAGCTCCAAGGGTTTGGTGCTATCGAGTTTTCAACCATTAGATTTAACTCTTTTATTATTTTTACCTATTAGATTATACTATTTAACAAACTATCTATTCAAACTCAGGGGGTCCACATCATATTAACCGCATATTTCTCAATTGAAGGACTAAAAAATTAATAGCACCAATAGCTTCGTGCTATTAATAGCATTTCAGCCTAATTTTATATATATATATATATATATATATAAAAGAGGAGTGGGTGAGTGCTCGACAGTTTGACCACTCACGCGTTCCACAAGAGCCAAGCTTTTTTTGTGAACCATATACATATATATATTTTTTACCGCTGTGAGCCGTGCTTTTCGAGCGCAAGTTATCGTTTTTCGTCGACGGTGGGTGGAAAACGAAAATTTTATTTTTTTTTTCAGAATCCATAAAAATTTTTTTCAGAAAATTTTTTTACGGCAATCGAACATGAAAAAACTATTTTTTAAGCAAAAAAAAAAAAAAGTTAAGTATTTTTAAAGACAATCAAACACATCTTAAATGTAACCAACAGTTTTATCTGTCAACTAGCATAAAGCGACGAAAACACGCGACTGAGATTGGTACGATATTCTATGTCGCTTGATTATACATTAAAAAATACATATAAAGTTATAAACAGAAATGAAAATCCATTCATTTTCTATTGAGAGTTTGTCCTTATTTTTGTTTGTTCCATTCGACAATTCCGTCGCCACCGAAAAAAAAAAAAAGGTTACTGATAAAGGTGATTGCAACGTTAGAACGTTTAGAGAGATTATTACTGGTTATTGATTTTGATCGAATTCGAATATGAACTACCAAAACGACGGCTTCCACGATCTTACACACACACTTTACGTAACACATTTTTATAATTTTTTGACTTTTGATTATTTATGTTAATCTTTTCATTCAGCTGTCAATTTTTTCACACAACTCTTTTTTTTTTCCTAAAATTGTAAAAATATATAAAAAAAATTGTCTAAATTGTAAAATAGAGGTTGTAAATTTTAAATCTCAATAATAAATATACAAGCAGTAAAATTTAAATCTCAATAATAAATGCAAGTATTAATTATTTCTATATAAGAACAATACCATCCTTAATTATATTTAAAAACTAGATGTAAATCATACACACTATCCATCCAATGAGTAATTTCTACAATTATGGATGAGTGGCGTTGAGATTTAACATATTATTATATATAAATAATATTTAATCAAGTAATAATATCTAATTATTTAAGTACCAATACAATAATAGGGGTGTTATATTTGTAATAGGCTCAAAAATTACAAATCAAATAATTTACTTCTTTTTTCTTTTTCTTTTTTGAGAAAAAATAATTTACTTCTTAGGCAACAATATAAGAAGAGAAATGCTAGCTACTTGTATACCAAAAAATATGGTGTAAATTTTAGACCGAAGCAACCAACAGTTTAATCACTCCTTTTAAATGTTTAATATTTAAAAATTAATAAGACTAATATGAAAATATTGATTCTTAGATGAATGAAATTTAACATTTCTATCCATTAATTTTTTCAGCATAAAAAAAAAAAAAAAAAAAAAAAAAGAGGATTATGTATGGGAGGCTCGGATTGAGGCGGCGGATACTCCAAACAAAATAAGTGGTCGTCAAGCCACTTGCACACGGAAGCATGCGCATACTCGACAATTTAGCTCGGGTCAGATCACAGGTGAGCACGCGACCCGACCACATCGCGGCCCCAAGAGTCTAACAAAGTAGAAGTCTATTATATATGTCGTACCTGCATCACATTATCAAAAACAAATTAATAATATCTCATTTTAAAAATATATATATAATAAAAATAGTTTTTTATAATTATACTTAAAAAAAAAAATTTAAAAATACTATTTGATTAGGGAACTTCACGTTACCACTATAAGGGCTGTTTGGTTGTATGCATTTCCAACTGCATTGCAGTTCGAAATGCATACATCTATTAATTTTTTATTTGGTTTGATGCGGTTAGGCCTAGTTGCTGCATTTGCATCTACATGTGAAGGCCCAACTGTAGCAGTTGACACTGCAGCCAAATTGGCCACAGTACCAATTGCAGCAGTTGAGCGAGAGTCGGCTCACCCATTAAAAAAATAAACAAATTGCGATTTTTTTTTTCATACCCTTTTCTTTTATTTTGTTTTCTAAAAATACATATTTATGAATTCTGACATTAATGTCTGTTAAGGTCAATAAATTTTTTTTATACGCTTCTTATTTTTCAGTATGCTAGTTTAATAATATCTTAATTTTTATTTTGACCAAACTTATAATATATTTATATTTAAATTTTATTAAATTCATATATAATTTTATAATATATAAATTATATATAAATATAAAAGTTTTAATTAATAATTAAAGTATAATTGCTTTATGCTCAGAAAAAGTAATCTCCTATTTCTATCTAAAAATGACAGAATTTACAAATACAAATCTTAATTACAGAATATCAAATAGAAGAAATATAACTGTAGCAGTTATAATTGTATAAAACCAAACAGATTAGATATAGTTATGACTGCTGTATTTATAACTGTATGTATTTTTAACTATATTATTTTTATAACTACATCCAACTAAACGCCCCTAAAAGATGCATTCATTAATCTAGAATTTTTTCTAACCAGGGTCATGTGCATCTCCACTCACCTTATCGTTTCCGGTTGTTCCCGACGAAGTATTTGCGTGGACCACAGGTCGTCTGTGCTGACAACTTAGAAAACAAAATGAGTTGATGCAAATTGTCGGATGATGAAAGATCGAGTCGGTTTCTCGGAACACTTGGTCAATGGTAGGCTATGGTCCTAAGATTCAAATATGTTAGACTGAAACCAAAAAAAAAAAAACAGACGAAAAGACAAAAAATATACACAAACTTCTATGAATATTTCATCAGTAAAAAAATAATATATATACTTAGTCCAGGAAACTGTTTCTTGTTCATCACGACAAGTGCAACTATATAACGAGCGCCAACCATGGCCATAAATATCGTAAAAAAATAGCACAAATAATTAACAGCGACAAGGCGATCGAGGTAGCGCCAGAGTTTAGTAACGAGACGAAGAACACAGCACCATGACCTGGGAGGCGGAAGCGGAGGGGGAGGGGGAGGCGGAGGCGGCGGGGCAGGGAGCGGCGGAGGGAGCGGAGGGCGGAGNTTCGTGCTGGTTCCTCTGATGGCGCAGGGGCACATGATCCCCATGGTCGACATGGCGCGCCTGCTCGCGGAGCGCGGCGCGCGCGTCACCCTCATCACCACCCCGGTCAACGCCGCACGCATCCGCCCCATCATCGACCGGGTCAGCAGGTCGAACCTCCCCGTCGCCTTCGAGGAGCTCCCGTTCCCCTGCGCCGAGCTCGGCCTCCCCGAGGGCCACGAGAACATCGACCTAATCACCCAGCACGACGGGTTCCGGACCTTCTTCGACGCCCTGCGCCTGCTCCGTGGGCCCCTCGAGCGCTACCTCCGCGCCTGCTCCCCGCGCCCCAGCTGCATCGTCGCCGACGGATGCAACGGCTGGACCGCGGACGTGGCGCGCCGCCTCCGCATCCCGCGGTTCGTGTTCCACGGGCCCTCGTGCTTCTACTCCCTCTGCGACTACAACATGATGCGCCACGGGGTCTACGAGCGCGTGACCGACTACTCGGAGCGCTTCGTGGTCCCCGAGGTGCCCGTGCGCGTCGAGGTGAACCGGGCCCAGGCCCCGGGCTTCTTCAACTCGCCCGGGTGGGAGACCGAGCGCGACGAGTCGATCGCGGCCGAGGATACCGCGGACGGGGTCGTGGTCAACACCTTCGCGGAGCTGGAGCGCCCGTTCATCGAGTGCTACGAGAAGGCGCTGGGGAAGAAGGTGTGGACGCTGGGGCCCCTCTGCCTCTACAACAAGGACGCCGAGGGCATGGCGGCGCGCGGGAACAGCGCCGCCGTCGACCACCGCCGAGTCGTCGCCTGGCTCGACACCCGGGAGCCCGGCTCCGTCGTTTACGTGAGCTTCGGCAGCCTCGCGCTCTCGCGGCAGGCGCAGCTCGTCGAGATCGGGGCCGCGTTGGCGGCGTCGCAGAGGCCCTTCATATGGGTGATAAAGAGCGCCGAGCTGGTCCCCGAGATGGGCGCCTGGCTCCGGGACGAGTTCGAGGAGGCCACCCGGGAGAGGGGGCTCGTGGTCAAAGGGTGGTCCCCGCAGCTGACCGTCCTCTCCCACCGGGCCGTCGGAGGGTTCGTCACGCACTGCGGCTGGAACTCCCTGCTGGAGGCGATCGCCATGGGCGTGCCCGTGCTGACGTGGCCGCGCTTCGCCGACCAGTTCCTCAACGAGAGGCTGGTCGTGGACGTCCTCGGCGTCGGGGTGTCCATCGGGGCGAAGATGCCGACCTCCGTTCTACACGAGGACTCGGTGGCGCTGGTGAAGCGAGAGGAGGTGGAGAGAGCGGTGGAGCGGTTGATGGACGGAGGGGAGGAGGGAGAGGAGAGGAGGCGGAGGTCGAAGGAGCTGGGGGAGAAGGCGAAGAAGGCGATGGAGGAGGGTGGTTCGTCGTACGTGAACACGGCGGAGCTGATACAGAGTGTTATGCTGGGGCGTGAAGGGGAGAGTAAGGATATTGAGGATGTAAAAGAGAAACTAGTATTATTATAATAGATGGAGATGGAGTTGTAAGTACGTAGTCATAGATTGTACTCTATATTATTACATTAATGTATGTATATATATATATATATATATATATATATATATATATATAACCAATATTTATGTAAGTATAAAATATTATTCAACATAAACTGAAGGAGAAAAGTGCTATTGTCACTGGAAATTAAGCATCCCATAATTAGATTTCTCGCGGTGGATGGTCAAGTTTACTAGTTGCAATTAATTGCCCTTGCTATCCGTTTCATTCTAATGTGATGAGAGTTACATATACAGAATGAGTACAAAGTGTACTTAGTCTGTTATAAACGTATAATTCTCTAAAGACGATTTCATAAAAAACTAAGGTGGGAGCAATTAATAGGGGCGCAGGCTTAAAAAAGAGTTCGGTGACACAGTGGGCTGTATTTTGTTTGGCGAGGTTAATTTATTGTCGGTGGATAAGTGTAGAGTATTATCTTTTCCATTTCCTCTTGTTTTCTAGATCTTCGTTTTCTAAAACTCTAGTCACCCAACTGATGTGATTTTTTAATAAACAAAACTTGATAACGTGTTATATTTTTTAAAAATCTTTCTCTCCCAAATTTGTTTGGCGTTAAAAGAATTAACGTACCGAATAGTCATGTTGCTCATGAATAGTAAAGATATATTCGGATGGTGTGTGGGATGGAACGGAATGCAATTAATTAAGAGCCCTACGTTTACCCTCTCTACAGGACAAATAAAGAAAAAGGAAATCTTGTTTTATCTTCATATAATTGTCCTTATTATCATGTGGCGTGAAACCCTACGGAATAAACAACCGACCTCAATTTTGCATTAAAATAGCTTTCCACCAGAATGCGACTGCAACTCCGCCTCGGATTCAGATCCGCGACAAATTAGCACGAGTAGGAGCCTACGTCACGAGATAGAAACCACGTGGTCCACGTCGCCCTCAGCCTAGTTGGCTACGCCACGAGCCTAACCCAATCCCCCTAACCACACTTCTCCACTCTTCCTCTCCCCCAACACCTCCTAGCCATCCAACCATGTCCGTGTGATCTCCGAAGCTTACACGTGCAACTCTCACAATCACACGCACAATGCAAGCTTGCTCACACACACAAAACATATATATATATATATATATATATATATATATATAGTCTCTCCCCTTCCTCTAGATCTCCATCGTCGTCAACATCATAAGTCGACTCCTTATTATCCAGTACGTACGTGCGCATAATTAGTTGGTTCTGCGTACTCGCGCGAAGTAATGAAGGACGTAACTCCGCACTTCGTGTTGGTTCCTCTCGCGGCGCAGGGGCACATGATCCCCATGGTCGACATGGCGCGCCTCCTCGCGGAGCGCGGCGTCCGCGTCACCCTCATCACCACCCCGGTCAACGCCGCGCGCATCCGGACCATCATCGACCGGGTCAGAAGGTCGAACCTCCCCGTCGAGTTCGTCGAGCTCCGGTTCCCCTGCGCCGAGTTCGGCCTACCCGAGGGGTCCGAGAACATCGACCTCCTCTCCACCCTGGAGCACTACAAGGCCTTCTTTGACGCCATGAAGCTGCTCAAGGAACCCATAGAAGCGCTTCTGCGGAGCCAACACCGGCGCCCTGATTGCATGATTGCCGACATGTGCAACGGGTGGACGAAGGACGTGGCTCGTCGGCTCGGGATCCCGCGGCTCCTCTTCCACGGCCCCTCCTGCTTCTACATCCTCTGCGCCTATAACATGGCCCAGCACCGTGTCTACGACCGCGTTACCCACGAGTTCGAGCCCGTTGTCGTGCCCGATGTGCCTGTCGAGGTCGTGACTAACAAAGCCGAGTCCCCGGGCTTCTTCAACTGGTCTGGGTGGGAGGACCTCCGGGCTGAGGTATTTTCCCGACTAATTAATTAACCACTCGATCGAAGCTATTATGTACGCGAACTTAGAAGTCGCTGAATTTCTACAACGTTTGAATGTTTCTAGAGTACCCTACACATTTTATATATGGAAAAAAGATTTAATTAATCTAATTATATACCGCTTAGTGAATAATATATATATTTTAATATTTTACACTGAACAGGTGCTGGAGGCGGAGTCGACCGCCGATGGGGTCGTCATCAACACCTTCTACGATCTGGAGCCTTCATTCGTCGACTGCTACGAGAAGATCATGCAAAAGAAGGTGTGGACGGTGGGGCCGCTGTGCCTCTACAGCAAGGACGTCGACAGCAAGGCCGCGCGCGGGAACAAGGCTGCGGTCGACCACCGCGACATCACCACCTGGCTCGACAGGAAGGGCGCAAGCTCCGTCTTCTACGTGAGCTTCGGCAGCCTCGTGCTCATGCGACCGACGCAGCTCATCGAGATCGGAAAGGGGTTGTTAGAATGCTCCGATCACCGGTCCTTCATATGGGTGGTGAAAGAAGCCGAGCTAGTCCCCGAGGTGGAGAAGTGGCTTTCGGAGGAGCACTTTGCAGAGAGAACTAAAGAGAGGGGCCTCCTCATAAAGGGTTGGGCTCCACAAACGGTGATCCTGTTGCACCCCGCGATCGGCGGCTTCCTAACGCACTGCGGATGGAACTCCACGCTGGAGGCGATCTCCGCGGGGGTGCCGATGCTGACTTGGCCGCACTTCGCCGACCAGTTCCTCAACGAGAAGTTGGTCGTCGACGTTTTGAAGATCGGGCGCTCCCTCGACGTGAAGGTGCCGAGAACGCACGTCACGGACGACTCGACGCTGCTGGTGACGAAGGAGAAGTTGAGGAAGGCGGTGTCGGAGTTGATGGAGGGAGAGGAAGGGGAGGAGATGCGGCGGAGGGCGAAGGCGTTGGCCGAGAAGGCGAAGAAGGCCATGGAGGAGGGAGGGTCTTCTTATAGAAATATGGA
Source organism: Ananas comosus (assembly GCF_001540865.1). Lineage (NCBI taxonomy): Eukaryota > Viridiplantae > Streptophyta > Magnoliopsida > Poales > Bromeliaceae > Ananas > Ananas comosus. The sequence continues at coordinate 371,662 of NC_033625.1, read as the reverse complement.
TGATATGATCGAGTGTATGGCGGGACGCTACGGAGAGGAGGAGAAGGTTGAAGATGCTGTTAAGGAGCTCTCCAATGGTTTTAGCGCCCATGTTGTCGTAACTTGAGAGTTTGGCATTTGCATTGAGACCAAAAGAGAAACTTAATAGAGATTCTGAAACGATCGATTATTTTGAATAACCATTGTTTACCGTTAATACGATGTATGTGTCCTTCCAATTATTATTATTATTATATACAATATTTTCAATCGTAATCATAGATATTCGAATCCTTGAACTATAAAATTATATTCGGAATACCAACCAACCTCCTACTATAAGTCTAATTTAACCAAAAAAAGAAAAAAAAAATTGATGGATGTTTGAGAATTGAGATTGAGCCTTCAAATTTAACTTTTTTTTTTTAGTCGTGCTAGCTCCTCGAGTAGCCTTCAAATGCCTACTTGGGCTGGGAATGAGCCTCTATTGTACTTGGGCCTAAAGCGGGATAAAAGGGCCAGGCCATTAGCTTATTTGGCAGTTATTTAAAACCAAAGATAGAACCTTCTCGATGCTTCTAGAATAAATCATTGAACCAAATTAAGTAGTTAATGTCTAGCTAGAGAAAGAAATTCGCTTTATTTTCTTCCGAACAGCGCAGCGGGCCCCTTGGCGCCTCCTCTGTCACAGCTAATATCAACAGCTTTTCATTCCGTGTATCTGTTGAATAAGGACAAGCCAAACACAGAGCAATTAAATACCTGTTAGTTTCAATTCTACCACCACTGTAATTGGTGAATCTCTTCCTTTCATGGGGTTTTGTTTCCTCCAATGAGCCAATGCAAGAAATGCGGTCTAATTTGAGTCATTCAAAAAAAAAAAAAAGGTACACATTTTTTTTATGAAATTATTGACATTAATATAGAGTACTAGGGAATGAACGAACGAGCTAATCTCTCCCTCGCAGTCCGCTTTCTTGAAAGGGAGAAATATTACTGACGCGTATGTAACCGTATCCGAATTAATTGGCTGGGGTACTAGGGAAGCTATGGAGGGGGTTGGCAAAAAAGTGGATTTCGAAAAAGGCGTATGATAGGATATATTGGCCCTTCCTTTTCAGTATTCTACAATGGTGGGGGTTGGAGGAGAAATGGTGTGGATGGATCAAACAATGTGTATGCAACGCTACAGTAACAATTTTGGTCAACGGGGAGGCGACTAACTGGATCAAAACTAAAATGGGTGTACGTCAAGGGGATCCTCTTTCACCATTCCTTTTTCTGTTGGTGGCGGAATGCTTCGCTAGACTAACCAACAAGGTCACCATAAACAACCTCTTCAAGGGTATTAATCCTTCAGACGAGACTAGAGTATAACGATCCTTACACAGTTCGTGTATGATACTTTTTTTTCTCCGTGGCTAGAAAACGGTATATGAGAAATCTGCGACTTATGTGGAACCTATTCGAGTGGGCGTCTGGGTTGAAAATCAACAGAGATAAGTCCGAGCGCTATTATCTGGGACGGACCGAGGGCAAAGCGGCGAGACTTGCGCGATTGCTTGACTGTAGAGTTGGTTCTCTTCCCACCACTTATTTGGGGTTCCCCCTCTCTGCTAAACCGCCTACTAAGGAGGTGCGGAGAGGGGTTATTTAGAAATTGCAGCACCGAATCGATGGCTGGCAGGCCAAACTTCTCTCGAGAGGGGGTATACTCACCCTGGTCAATGCGGTGCTTACTAACCTACCACTCTACTTTCTCTCCGTGTTCAAGGCACCTAGTTGGGTGATCAAGCGTATCGAAGCTTTATGCAGAGATTTTTTCTGGACCGGCCAAAGCAACCACCCTGGTAAGGGGTGCCTGGTTGCTTGGAAGAACGTCTGTCGGAGCAGAAGGGTCGGTGGACTAGGCATTCTAGATGTGGCTGACGTAAATAAGGCGCTTATAGTCAAATGGTGGTGGAGATTTCATACTGCACTTCATTTGCCGTGGATTAAAATTATCCGGGCCTTATTTTATCTCAGAAGAAGGCCGCTTTGGGAGGGAAGAGGATTCAGGCCTGCCTCATAGTGGTGGAAAGGAGTTTTAACCACTAAAGGTATTTTCAAATGGGGGATCAACTATTTTCTGGGCAACGGGAGATCGATCGACTTTTGGCGGGACAAATGGTGTGGATATACCACACTTCTAGCGGCTTTCTCGGAGGTGTACACGCAGGTGGACTGCAAATCATTATTGGTTAGGGATTGCGTTGGAGCCGAAGACTGGAATTGGAATAGGATCCTGGGAGTTGAGGCTCCAGAGCCGCCAAGCCTGGGCCCCACCCTTCAGGAGCTCAAAGAGAGAGTTACTAGTTTTATTATTGGGCAAGGGGAGGACAGGATAGGCTTGAGATGGGGTGTCAATGATATTTTCTCAGTCCAATCAGCATATCAAATGATGAATGACGGGGGCACGAGAGATGGACGGGGTAACCTGATCTGGAAACTTTGTATTCCACTTAAGATCAAAGTGTTCTGTTGGCTATTTCTTAAGAAAAGAACACCTACGGTCGACAATCTCAGCAAGAAAGGATTGCTGGAAGTATGGCTTGTGCGTTGTGTGGGGTTTTTGACCAGTCGGTGGACCATCTGTTCACCCAATGCGTCTGTATCAAATTTACCATGGTCGCGGGACTCGAGGATGTTCAGTCGGAGGATCTGGGTGATGATATTCATGCTGTCTGGGATAGGTGGAAGGGACGGTATGGGGTATAAAGTACGAGGAACGGTCTAGCGGAATTGGCTGCATGCTGGTGGATCATTTGGAAAGCCAAAAACGACTTAATTTTCCGTAACAAACAAGTAGATCCGACTTGTGTGGTGCGTAGGCGTAAGCAGCTGATTGATTTTTGGAAAGATCTTTTATGATTGCGATTATTATTATTATTATTATTATTATTATTATTATTATTATTATTATTAGTATTATTATTATTATTATTTTTTTCTCTCTCTTGAGGCCCTGGTTGCCTCACCTCTGTAGCCTAATTCATATCTGCAATGAATGAAACAGGTAGCGTTATGTTTCGCTACCAATTCTCAAAAAATATAGAGTACTCATCAAATTAAAGTATTTTCCATATTCAATAGCCTATTACGTACGCATTGATGGTTCAAAAGCCCTTCTCTGTTTTTTCTTAGGACAAAAATGAAAAAAAAAAAGGAAATATATTTTTTATTATCAAAGGCCTTGCTAGTAATTCACGTAATATATAAGCCAAAGAATCGGGCTAAAGAGCTAATAGAGAATGTTGCTGAAGAATTGTCAGAGTTTTATCGTACAAGTCGCAATCAATTTCATTTAATCTAATCTGCTCTAGAATGTGGCGCTAAATCTTCTCCTTGTAGTCGAATTTTGACCTGCGACCTGATCGTATGTTACATCTCCAAGCATTTTGATGTGAGAGAATAGTCTCGAGTCAATTGCGTATGAATAAATACGCGTGAAAAGGAAGAAGAAGAAGAATCCTAATAAGGATTCTAGCTAGAGCTTGAGAAAAAAAAAATTGTACATTTGACTGCTAGAGCATTCTCTATGACAACAATATAAAAAAGATGGTCAAGATAAGATGTAATATTGAGCCCTCGATAAACTGAAAGAGACTTGCGTTTATGTAAGGTAGGCGAAAATAAAGTGTGTATTAAGTCAAATAATACTCTTTTCTAGAAGCTTTTGTTGTGAAACAACAATATATTCATTTTTTTTATATTTAATATTTTCTTTTTCTGTCTTAATAAGAAGCTAAAGTCTAATTAGGATGTTTGATTCCTTAAAGAGGACTTTGGTTTAAATTTATAGAAATAGTTTTGGTGATCTTAAAAATGATGAGTAAGATGATTTGTATTGGATAACTTACATATTTAGGCATCCAAGCAGGTTGTTAAATAATACTAAACCTTATGCAAAATATCCTTGAGTAAAAGTCCTGTAACTCGATCCCCAACTAAAACAACATGAATTGGGATCTATGTGCTTCCCAATTCCAAATAAAAATTTTGGAAATTTTTCATAATGTTAATTGGAATAGTAGGATTGTTTACTTCTATTTTGGTGCTAATCTTCAACCAAACACTTTCTAGAAGATATTTAATTTTTAAAATTAAATAAAGCCCTGCACAAAATACACCACATGTGGAGTTAAAATCCTGATTCAACTCTACTCTTAATTTAAAAACAAAGGAAAGAAACTCTCTTTCTTACGAAGTTTCCAGGGCAGTGTGTCCAACTTTTATGAAAGAGAAAGGAATGGATTTTTCCAAAGTTAAAAATTAATCGAGGACCCCTCAATTAAATGCCATAATGAAAAAGGCCCTCCATTGTTTATTTTAAGAAATGAGTTTTAAGAAATGACATTTCTCAACTTCTCCTAAATTGATCTCTGTATTTGAGTTCCCTTCATTAATTAGATTACTATAATAGTTAAAAATTGACAAATTCACAGTTGAAAAGACATTTAGAATAGTTAAATTAAACAAATGATCACTATGTAACTTACTTTTTTTTTCACTTTATTAGAATACACAAAAAAATGTCGAGGCGATTTGTGTACATTTTAACCTAGCATTCCCAAATAGTGAGCCATCATGTGGAGAGAATATTGGGGCGACATGGTTGGGCGACAAAGGAGATAACATTCAGGACGAGGCTCACATGGGTCATGTGAATGGCCAGTTCACACGTACAGCGACATACCCGACCATTTTAACGCAAGCAACAATTATAGAGAGAGAGAGAGAGAGAGAGAGAGAGAGAGAGAGAGAGAGAGAGAGAGAAATTAAAGCCTAAAAGGTTCCAATAAGCCTCAAACGAGAAGATCACACCAAGGACATAACTAGTAACCTATCAAGTACACACTTTTCTCTCTTTTAACATTTAATTTTAACCGACCGTCCCTAGAGCAAGTGGCAAAGGACTTGATGGTTGGTACTCGAGACCCAAGTTCGAATCCTAGTTGATTCACATTTTCAGCTAAGGCCATGTTTGGTTCCACGTTATCACTTATCTTTATCACTATAGGGTCCTATGTCATAATGGCTCGTTCTCATGCACCCTAAGTTCAAGTGTCAAGCCCTCAATGCTACACTACCTAGGAGCATGCAAGAATAGAAATGCAACTAACCAAATACCCTATCATGCATAAAGTCAAAATGTGAATATAGTCAATATGAATAACTTAGACAAAAGGGGAAGCTCAACTGCTTCGGGATGACACTACCCACCTTTTAGCGATGTCACGAGCCCACGAATCCGATCTCGTAATTTTTGGAAGCCTACGCCGCGTGCTACGGCAATCTGTACCAAAACAGGTCTTCTCTTCGACTCATTCGCGTAGGCTCGACGAACCGCCGAACCGACTTCGCCAACGCGTTAAAATATCTAGCAATTAGGTTTACATATGTCCAATTTAGATCAAACCCCTAGATTTTGAAAAACCCCATTTGGAACCCTAACTTAGCACCAATGCAAGAATCCACCATTAAAGCTTTAGATTCACGCAATAAACATCTATCTAGCATTAACGGGTTCCAACAAAATCAATTCTAGAGCAAAAAAACTCATCTCTGGTGATCTACCATGAAAGCTCCATGAGCTTACCTCAAACAAGCTACTCCAAAGGAGAGGGAGAAGATGAAGAGGAATGAGACCAACTCCTAAGCTTGCTTCTCCAACAAATCCTCCCCTTAGATCCACCATTAAGAGCGAGAAAGGGAGCTTAGAGAGAGAGCGGGAGAGCTATTTAATTAGGTTTTAGATGAGAGGGAAATGAGAGAAGAGAGAGTAAAACATTCTCATATAACCCCTCATATGTAACAATGCCAAAAACCCCATCAACTCTTTACATATCACACTGCCCAAACTGGGCATTTTCGGGCTACGGGGACCGGTTTCTCTAAAGGGAGACCGGTCCCCGAGAGCAAAACTCTCGCAGGCAATAGCCTGTTGCTGCTTCCCTCTGGAAGGACCGATCTCCGAGAGCACAAAAATTGCAGCTTGCAGAATTTTCTCAACTTGCTCTCCGAGGTCCTCGTCAATGCACTTTTTGCATTTTCGACGCCTTCGGCTTTTCCGAAGCGCTCCGAACTCATCTTGGATCAATTCTGATCGAAGTTCCAATTTACAATTCGAGGTTTTCATATCCTTACAGCTGCCCTTTTCTAGAACTTTTGCAGCACTGTGATTTCCCATCAACACTTCCTGACCATCTGCTGCCTCTTCATAATCTATAAATTGAGATTTGTTGTTGCAGACATGAACAGTAGCACTCGAATCATACCACCAATTCAGCGACTGACTTGCTGTCGCCATGTGAAGTTCGGTAACTGTGCTTATATGCATGTTAGAAATCATTGCAATAAATTTTGTGGTTTGTTGTTCAATTATATTGGCCTTATTAGTGTCTTCCTTCTTAAATTTCTTCATGTATCTGCACTCTCTTTATAGTGACCCTTCTTTCCGTAGTGATAACAAATCCTGTCCCTTTTTATCTTGGAGTTATTTGATTCAGAAAATGTTCTCTTATTTCCAGAAAACTTTTGATTTTTATTTTCATCTACTTGATTTACTTTAAACTTATGTTGAACATCATTTTTTAGGTAGCGGTTCCGAGTTTCCTCCTCAATTCTCAAGTGTTTTTGAATTTGTTCTAAAGTAAAATCTTCTGTAGTGTGTAAAAGTTTCTTTCTATAATCATTCCAGTTACGAGGCAATTTTGCAACAATAGCCCCCACTTGAAAAGATTCTGGAACAGAAATCTCTAACTCTTTAAGCTTAAAAACCAAAATTTGTAACTTATGTACTTGTTGCATTATTCATAAGTTTTCTACCATAGTAAATTCAAAATATTTCATAATTAAAAACTTATCTGTGCCTTACTTTTCAGTATTATATCTTGCTTCTAGAGAGTTTCATATTTCTCTTAGTGATTGGATTGATGCAAATAAGTCATATAAATTATCTGGCAAGGTATTGAGAATATGTCCTTTATATAGTAGTTCATCCTCCTTGCCTTTTTTACCTGTCGCCCTCACTTCATCAGTAACTGCATTAGTCGGGGTAGAAATATCTGACAAGTTGGGGTCCAGAATGTAGGCTATCTTCAGTGCAGTAAGTAAGAACATCATCTTATCTTTCCATCGAGTGAAGTTCGTCCCATCGAATTGGTTCAGTTTCATATAGTCTTGATTTGTCATCTTGAAAGTCGCTTCAGTGTTTGTCTCCATTAAATAACACCTTAAAATTGTTGGAAAAATATGAATAGAGATCAAGCAAATTATGGTCTTAAGGCATGTAAGTTCACTTTCTTTAAGGTGTTATTTGCCCCCACTCGAATGTATGCTATCGGGTTACCAGCAAATCACCTCCAGGATACAACCAGACTGCTGAAAGACTGCAAACAGCACTTTTGAAGACTTTCCCTTAAGAACTCTTTTAAGCATCAATATGAAAAATTAGGAAGGAGGAAGGATTGAATACGTTGCTCTTGAAACCTTCAAACATTTTTTATTTATAGAAAGTGAATGGTTACGATGAAGGGACACAACTTTTAAAGTTATATCCTTTTACAAAAGAACATGTCCTTTCACGAATAACGAAAAAACATACTCTTTCATAAAAAAGTTCATATCTTTTCGTGAAGAAACATATTTCTTCGTGAAGAGACATATCTTTTCGTTAAATGAAGAGACGAATCATTTCATAAGATTAACTACTTTATGAACAGACACAACTATTCATCAATCTCACTTCCATTATTACAATCTACACTAACAAATCATACACACTATCCATCCAATGAGTAATTTCTACAATTTTGGATGAGTGGCGTTGAGATTTAGCATATTATTATATATAAATAATATTTAATTAAGTAATAATATCTAATTATTTAAATACTAATACAATAATAGGGGTGTTATATTTGTAATAGACTTAAAAATTACAAATCAAATAATTTACTTCTTAGGCATCAGTATAAGAAGAGCAATGCTACTTGTATACCAAAAAATATGGTGTAAATTTTACACCGAAGAATCCAACAGTTTAATCACTCCTTTTAAATGTTTAATATTTAAAAATTAATAAGACTAATATGAAAATATTAATTCTTAGATGAATGAAATTTAACATTTCTATCCATTATTTTTTTCAGCATACAAGTAATATTGCTCGCATAAAAATTAAGCAATATTATTTATACATGCAAAAGTGGGTCTACTCTTGGGGTATACTTTTTTAAAAGAGTATAGAAGCAGCATTTGAACAAGAAAAAGAATTTATAATTAGCTAAAAAAGAAAAAAATATAAGAGGATTATACATGGGAGGGTCGGATTGAGGCGGCGGATACTCCAAACAAAATAAGTGGTCGTCAGGCCACTTGCACACGGAAGCATGCACATACTCCATAATTTAGCTCGGGTCAGATCACAGGTGAGCACGCGACCCGACCACATTGCGGCCCCAAGAGTCTAACAAAGTAGAAGCCTATTATGTCATACTTGTATCATATTATCAAAAACAAATTAATAATATCTCATTTTAAACAAATATATATAATAAAAATATTTTTTTATAATTATACTTAAAAAAATAAATTTAAAAAATACTATTTGATTAGGGAACTTCACGTTACTGCTATAAGGGGCTGTTTAGTTGCTTGCATTTTCAACTGCATTGCAGTTAAAAATGCATGCATCTATTAATTTTTTGTTTAGTTTGATGCAGTTAGGTCTAACTCCTGTAGTTGCATCTACAGGAGAAGGCCCAGCTGTAACAATTGGTATTGCATTCAAATTGGCCGCAGTACCAACTGCAGCAATTGAGCCAGAGTCGCCTCACCCATTAAAAAAATAAACAAAGTGTGATTTTTTTTTTCATACCCTTCTTATTTTTTTTTTCCAAAAATACATATTTATGAATTCTGATAGTAATGTCTGTTAAGGTCAATAAATTTTTTTTCATACGCTTCTTATTTTTCAGTCTGCTAGTTTAATAACACTTAATTTTTATTTTGACCAAACTTATAATATATTTACATTTAAATTTTTTTAAATTCATATATAATTTGATAATATATAAATTATATGTAAATATAAAAGTCTTAATTAATAATTAAAAGATAATTGTTTTATGTTGAGAAGAGGTAATCGCACATTTCTATCTAAAAATGACAGAATTTACAAATATAAATCTCAACTGCAGTCTACCAAACAGAAGAAATGTAACTGCAGCAGTTGCATCTGTATAAAATCAAACAGATTAGGTGTAATTATGACTACAGTATTTACAACTGTATATACTTTCAACTATATTATATTTATAACTATATCCAATTAAACATTAAACGGACAAAAATTTTCTGGACACCGTGCCCAAACAAAATTTATTTTGGGCACGGTGCCGGATGAGCGCCGCGTGTCGCAACCCTTGAAAAAAAAAAATGGCGGGGTCCGTTTTTAGAGAGAGTCACACGCGGCGCCCATCGCAACCCTTGAAAAAAAACAAAAAAAAATGGCGGGTCCGTTTTTAGAGAGAGAGAGAGAGAGAGAGAGAGAGAGAGAGGTGGTGATGGGCGCCTCTACGCAGCACGGTGTCCAGAAAATTTTTGTCCACATCAAACGGTCCCTAAAAAATGCATTTATTAATCTAGAAGTTTTTCTTACCAGGGTCATGTGGCATCTCCACTCACCTTATCGTCATAACACCTAATCTTGGACTCGTTTCCGGTTGTTCCCGACGAAGTATTTGCGTGGACCACGGGTCGTCTGCGGTGACAACTTAAAAAACAAATGAGCTGATGCAAATTGTTCAATGATGACAGATCGAGTCAGTTTCTCTGAACAGGTGGTCAAAGGTAGGCTATGGCCCTCACATTCAAATATGTTAGACTGAAACCGAAAAAAAAAAAAAAAAAAAAAGACAAAAAGACAAAAAATATACACAAACTACTATGAATATTTCATCAATAAAAAAATAATATATATACTTAGTCCAGAGAACTGTTTCTTGTTCATCACGACAAGTGCGACTATATAACGAGCGCCGACCATGGCCATAAATATCGACAAAAAAATAGCACAAATTAACAGCAACAAGGCGATCGAGGTAGCGCCCGAGTTTAGTAACCAAACCAAGAACACAGCACCATGACCTGCGAGGCGGAGGCGGAGGCGGGGTCGGGGGCGGGGGCGGAGGCAGCGCACTTCGTGCTGGTTCCTCTGATGGCGCAGGGGCACATGATCCCCATGGTCGACATGGCGCGCCTCCTCGCGGAGCGTGGCGTCCGCGTCACCCTCATCACCACTCCGGTCAACGCCGCGCGCATCCGCCCCATCATCGACCAGGTCAGCAGGTCGAACCTCCCCGTCGAGTTCGTCGAGCTCCGGTTCCCCTGCGCCGAGCTCGGCCTCCCCGAGGGGTCCGAGAACGTCGACCTCCTCTCCTCCCCGGCGTACTACAAGCCCTTCTTCGACGCCATGAAGCTGCTAAAGGAACCCTTAGAAGCGCTTCTGCGGAGCCAACACCGGCGCCCCGATTGCATGATCGCCGACATGTGCAACGGGTGGACGAAGGACGTTGCTCGTCGGCTCGGGATCCAGCGGCTCGTCTTCCACGGCCCCTCCTGCTTCTACATCCTCTGCGCCTATAACATGGTCCAGCACCGTGTCTACGACCGCGCTACTGACGAGCTCGAGCCCATTGTCGTGCCCGATGTGCCTGTCGAGGTCGTGACTAACAAAGCCGAGTCCCCGGGCTTCTTCAACTGGGCTGGGTGGGAGGACCTCCGGGATGAGGTATTTGCCCGACTAATTAATTAACCACTCGGTCGTCGCTATTATGTACGCGAACTTAGAAGTCACTAAATTTCTACAACTTTTGAATGTTTCTAGAGTACCCTACACATTTTATATACGGAAAAAAGATTTAATCTAATTATATACTGTTTACTGAATAATATATATATTTCAATATTTTACACTGAACAGGTAGTGGAGGCGGAGTCGACCGCCGATGGGGTCGTCATCAACACCTTCTACGATCTGGAGCCTTCATTCGTCGACTGCTACGAGAAGATCATGCAAAAGAAGGTGTGGACGGTGGGGCCGCTGTGCCTTTACAGCAAGGACGTCGACAGCAAGGCCGCGCGCGGGAACAAGGCCGCGGTCGACCACCGCGACGTCACCACCTGGCTCGACAGCAAGGGCGCAAGCTCCGTCTTCTACGTGAGCTTCGGCAGCCTAGTGTGCACGCGACCGATGCAGCTCATCGAGATCGGAAAGGGGTTGTTAGAATGCGCCGATCACCGGCCCTTCATATGGGTGGTGAAAGAAGCCGAGATAGTCCCCGAGGTGGAGAAGTGGCTTTTGGAGGAGCACTTTGCGGAGAGAACTAAAGAGAGGGGCCTCCTCATAAAGGGTTGGGCTCCACAAACGGTGATCCTGTCGCACCCCGCGATCGGCGGCTTCCTAACGCACTGCGGATGGAACTCCACGCTGGAGGCGATCTCCGCGGGTGTGCCGATGCTGACTTGGCCGCACTTCGCCGACCAGTTCCTCAACGAGAAGTTGGTCGTCGACGTTTTGAAGATCGGGCGCTCCCTTGACGTGAAGGTGCCGAGCACGCACGTCACGGACGACTCGACGCTGCTGGTGACGAAGGAGAAGTTGAGGAAGGCGGTGTCGGAGTTGATGGAGGGAGAGGAAGGGGAGGAGATGCGGCGGAGGGCGAAGGCGTTGGCCGAGAAGGCGAAGAAGGCCATGGAGGAGGGAGGGTCTTCTTATAGAAATATGGATGATATGATCGAGTATATGGCGGGGCGCTACGGAAAGGAGGAGAAGGTGGAAGATGCGGTAAGGGCCTCTCCAATGGTTTTAGCGCCCATGTTGTCGTAACTTGAGATCTTGACATTTGCGTTGAGACCAAAAAAAAAAAAAAAAAAAAAAAAAAAAAAAAAAAAAAAAAAAAACTTATTAGAGATTCTGAAACGATCGATTATTATGAATAACCATTGTGTACCGTTAATACATATAGGTGTCCTTCTAATTATTATTATTATTGTATACAACATTTGAAATCGCAAACCGACTGTTCCTAAGCAAGTGGCAAAGGCTTGGTGATTGGTATCCGAAACCCAAATTCAAATCCTAGTTGATTCACATTTTCAGCTAAATTTATTTCTAAATGAAATAAACGAAACGGATAGCGTGCTATCTATCTCTCAAAAAAAAAAATATTTAAAATCGCAATCATAGATATTCGAATCCTTGAGCTATGAAATTATATTCGGAATATCAACCAACCAACTGCTATGAGTTTAATTTAACCAAAAAAAGAAAAAAAAAATTGATGGGTGTTTGAGAATTGAGATTGAGCCTTCAAATTTAACTTTTTTTTTTAGTCGTGCTAGCTCCTCGAATAGCCTTCAAATGCGTACTTGGGCTGGGAATGGGCCTCTATTGTACTTGGGCCTAAAGCGAGATAAAAGGGCCAGGCCATTAGCTTATTTGGCAGTTATTTAAAACCAAAGATAGAACTTTCTCGATGCTTCTAGAATAAATCATTGAACCAAATTAAGTAGTTAATGTCTAGCTAGAGAAAGAAATTCGCTTTATTTTCTTCCGAATAGAGCAGTGGGCCCCTTGTCGTCTCCTCGGACACAGCTAATAATATCCACAGCTTTTCATTCCGTACATATCTGTTGAATATGGACAAGCCAAACACAGAGCAATTAAATGCCTGTTAGTTTTAATTCTACCTCCACTTTAATTGGTGAATCTCTTCCTTTCATAGGGTCTAGTTTCCTCCCACGAGCCCTTGCAAGAAATGCCGTTTAATTTGAGCCATTCAAAAAAAAACATACACATTTTTTTTATGAAATTATTGACATTATAATATAGAGTACCCATGTATTTTCCATAGTCAACAGCCTTTTACGTATGCATTGATGGTTCAAAAGCCCTTCTCAACTTTTTCTTATGACAAAAATGAAAAAAAAAGAGGAAATATATATATTTTTTTATCAAAGGCCTTGCTAGTAATTCATGTAATAAGCCGAAGAATCGGGCTAAAGAGCTAATAGCGAATGTTGCTGAAGAATTGTCGAGTTTTATCGTACAAGTCGTAGTCAATTTCATTTAATCTAATCTGCTCTAAAATGCGGGGCTAAATCTTCTCCTTGTAGTTGAATTTTGACCTGTGATATGGTCGTATGTTACATCTCCAAGCATTTTGATGTGAGAGAATAGTCTCGAGTCAATTGCGTATGAGTAAATAGGCGTGAAAAAGGAAGAAAAAGAAGAATCCTTATAAGGATTCTAGCTAGAGCTTGAGAAAAAAAAATCGTACATTTGACTGCTAGAGCATTCTCTATGACAACAATATACAAACGATGGTCGAGATAAGATGTAATATTGAGCCTTCGATAAACTGAAAGAGACGTGCGTTTATGTAAGGTAGGCGAAAATAAAATGTGAATTAAGTCAAATAATACTCTTTTCTAGAAGCTTATGTTGTGAAACAACGCTATATTCATTTTTTTATATTTAATACTTTTTTTTTCAGTCTTAATCAGAAGTTGAAGTCTAATTAGGATGTTTGATTCCTTGAAGAGGACTTTGGTTTAAATTAATAGAAATAGTTTTGGTGATCTCAAAAATGATGAGTTAGATGATTTGTATTGGATAACTTACATATTTAGGCATCCAAGCAAGTTATTAAATTACACTAAATCTTCTATAAAATATCCTCAGAGTAAAAGTCCTGTAACTCGATCCGAACTAAAACGACAGGAATTGGGATATATGTGCTTCCCAATTCTAAATAAAAATTTTGGAAACTTTTCATAATGTTAATTGGAATAGTAGGATTGTTTACTTCTATTTTGTTGTTAATCTTCAACCAAACACTTTCTAGAGAATATTTAATTCTTAAAATTATATAAAGTCTTGCACAAAATACACCTATGGAGTCAAAATCCTGATTCAACTTTACTCTTAATTTAAAATCAAAGGAAAGAAACTCTCTTTCTTTCGAAGTTTTCGGGACAGTGTGTCCAACTTTCATGAAAAAGAAAGGAATGGAATTACAGAGTTAAGAATTAATCGACTACCCCTCAACTAAATGCCATTATGAAACAGGCCCCTCCATTGTTTATTTTGAGAAATGAATATTAAAGAATGACATTTCTCAACAACTCCTAAATTGATCTCCGTATTTGAGTTCCCTCCATTAATTAGATTACTATAATAGTTAAAAATTGGCAAATTCACAGCTGAAAAGATATTTAGAATAGTTAAATTAAACAAATGATCACTATGTAACTTACTCTTTTTTTTCACTTTATTACAATACGCAAAAAATGTCGAGACAATTTGTGTACATTTTAACCAAGCACTCCCAAATAGTGAGCCATCATGTGGAGAGAATCTTGGGGCGACGTGGTTGGGCGACAAAGGAAATAACATTCAGGACGAGGCTCACATGGGTCATATGAATGGCCAGTTCACGCGTACAGCGACATAACCAACCATTTAACACAAGCAGCATTTATATATATATATTTATTTATATATAGAGAGAGGGAGAGAGAGAGGGACAAATTAAAGCCTAAAAGGTTCCAATGAGCCCCAAATGGGAAGATCACACCAAGGACATAACTAGTAACCTATCAAGTACACACTTTTCTCTCTTTTAACATTTAATTTATTTAAAAAAAAATGATAAAAGCGAAAGTCGGTCATAGGAATACTAATAAAGAGTATTTTAATGTAAAAATTTGAGCCGAGAGCTTTCTAATGATTCCTCATTATAAAATCTTTAATACATTGCCTGTTGTTATGTTAATTTTATCTTTATTCAAATATTTACTGAATATTCTTTAATATTAAAATTTAAAAACTTTAAAATCGAGAGGAGTATTATAATTTTTGAAAATAAATAAAATTGACATATGACAGCAGATCTAAAACTCTTGAGCAAAATGTTGTTGAGGAGCTCCCGACCAAATTTTGTTTCCAATTTAGACCCAGTTTGGATACCTCTAAAAACGTAGGATAGTTAAACTATACTACGCCGGTAGGAAAATAATCCTATGAAGTGTTTGAAAGAAAAAAAAAATGAAATAATTTTTAGAGTATAGTTATACTATACTCCAAAAAATGGAGTAAACTTACAATCCACTTTAACCAAAGGAAAAAAATTTTACCATTTTAGGCGCCTAAAGTTGTATCAATTTCTAAATTTTAAATTTCAACATAAAATTTTAAATTTGAAAATTTAAAATTTTAAAATTCATTTTTAATTTTGATTTCAAATTTTAAATTTCAAAATTTCAAATATCAAAAGGTTCAATTTTCAATTTTCAAATTTCAAATTTCAAATTTCAAATTTTAAAATTTTCAAATTTCAAATTTCAAATTTTAAATTTCAAATTTCAAAAAGTTCAAATTTCAAATTTTACATTTCAAATTTCAAATTTCAAATTTCAACTTTCAAATTTCAAATTTCAAATTTTAAATTTTAAAAATTTCAAATTTCAAATTTTAATTTTATTTTTAATTTTTAATTTTTAATTTTTAAAATTTAAATTTAAACTTAAATTTTAAATTTTAAATTTATAAATATGTAAATTTATAAATTATTAAATTTAAAATTTAAAATTTTAATTATAGATTTTTTAAATTTCAAATTTTAAANTTTAATTTTATTTTTTGAATTTTGAATTTTAATTTTTAAAATTTTATTTTTAAATTTTGAATTTTGATTTTTGAATTTTAAAATTTTAGAAATTTAATTGTTATAAATCCTGTGAAATTGTATGATATGTATCCAAACAATTAAAAAATAAAACTGTGAAATTTTTTTGTAGTTGCAAGATTCCGTATTTCATTTAGACCAAAACCATAGAATAAAAATTTCATAAAGTTTTTTAATTATGCATCCAAACATGGCCTTAATGTGGTTCTTTTCTTTCTCTTGTTGTACAATGCTATTCACGTGGACCTAAAGGCCTTTGGTCACTGTAACTATTTTAGGTGGATTCCATTTTTACTCATTTAATTTAGTACTTCATGTCATTTTGCTAGGCCACGAAAGACCAGAAATTTCAATAGTTCACGATGGTTATGATAAAGCATCAATTATATTGCCAATAAATTGCTCTAGCTTATCTTAAAGAAAAGAAGCATGCAAAAAAACAAAAAATTGAAAAGGAAGGTCACCGCGACCCTACTTAAGATTAAGAACACATGCATCAAAATGTTACATAATTTAACCAACGGTATGATTAATATAATAAGTACGTAGAATTAACACAAGAGATATTTGAAACAGAGTTTGGGAGTTCTCTCCTGATATCGTATTACCTATAGATCAAAAAATTCTTCAGTTTAAGTGTAAATTTTATTCAGTCGATCACTTAAAACTTTCCACTAGGGTGCCGTGTTTAATTATGTTTCTAACTTGCGTGTCCAATATTTGTCATCTGGAGAGAGACCAAATTACTTAATAAGAGGCCCAGGTGCTCCATTCCCAAAGGCGTAAGCACATCATCCATCGATCAACTTAATTTGTCCTTTTTATATTCCAAAAATGCAAACTTGGTGTTCACACCTCACAACTCACGATCCATACAACTAGAGCCAGGTTTTCTTTGTCTTTAACAAATGTCTTTTTCATTTTCCCATTGATTTTATTTGGTTGCAAGGTTACAGCCAAGGTACTTAGCTGTATATAATTATGTATCTCTCTGTGGGCTAGCATTTGTGACATCCTCTGTGTATGGAAATTGATTGGAGAATGAATGCAAAATAAAATTGTTTGAACGTGGAACCCATGTTTTTGTTAAAAAAGTTTATGTTCTTTATTTTTTTTCTACAAACTCTGTGTGCCTATATAAGTTTTTGTAAATTTGAATAAAGAAATGTTATATGTAGTTCAAGTTGTACCGAAAAGAACTTATTAGTTGAACCTGCGAAAAAGAACATGAAGAAAATTATTTTACTTATAAATAAATCTCACACTATTTTGCAAATTATAAATTTTATTTATTTTTTCATCAATTGTATGCCATCATCTATATTGATTGCGTAGAGTTACTATACTATCATAAGCATAGAGAAGTTGATACTTTCGATTTTTTGACTCTTGGATCAAAAATTATACGTTTGGAATGATTACAGTCCCTTTCTAAAATTGAGTGATCCCCACAGGATAATGGTATTAATTCAAATACTAAAAATGATCAAAAAAATTAATCCAAGAGTCAAAAGTCGGAAGCACCAAGTACTCTATACTTTCGATAGTATAGTAACTCTACTCATATTGATTTGTAAACTATTGTAAAATTTATTTGAAGTGTAGCTGTATCCATTACAATTCAATTGGTGCACAGATGACGTGGTACATTGGGTTTTGACAAGTCCTTTTTTTCGAAGAAAATGAATCCGTTGGAGAAGCCGCAACGTGGAGGCGCTTTACCAAACATTACCAAACAAAAGAGAACAGAATATTATATTTTTTTTGTTTAAAATTTTTGAAATCAAACATGCTGATTAGTTGCTGTGTAACTGTCTCTTTCCATGCTCTTTATTTTTTTTACATTAATGTTATTCCAAATCCAACACGTAACGACCAGTCAAACCCGTTATATATCACGGAGTGTGCCTATGACATGTGGGTCCACGGTCCGCGTGTCAGCGTTACAACCAGTGACGTGTTTGAAAGTCAAAGCCGGCGACCATTAATCCTCGCAACGCGTTTTTTTTTTTTTTTTGGGGCTTTGGAAAGCTCGCGATTCCCATTTTTTAAATCCCCAAGGATAAATTTCAATTAACTGTCCCAAAAGAAAGCATTTAATTAAAATTTTAATCTAACAATATTTAAAAGTTAGTTTGAAATTTGATATTTTTATTATTATAAAATTATAAGTTTTTGTATAACTTTATGTAGTTATGACTCGGCATACGAGGGTATCCTCCAAAATATTAATTTTTATATATTAAAAAAACTATAAATTAATTTTTATGATTAGTGGTGAGTTATCTATGACAAGACATTTTAAGAGAAAAATTTTGAACTTTCCCTGTCCTTCAACGTGGGACGCACACGTTGACCCCACTCCTCGGTCCAATCTTCGCTGTCTCCCTCTTTTAATATTATTTATTATTAGATATTTCTAGACCAATAATATTATTTATAAATTTTTAGGCTTGACAATTAATTTTTCTTTCATACTAATATTTTTAGACTTTTAAAAATTTTAAAATTATACCGGCCGTTCCTAGCGCAAGTAACAAAAAATTTTGGTAGTTGGTATTTGAAATTCAAGTTAGAATCCTAATTAATTCATATTTTCAGCTAAGTTTGTTTCTAAATGAACGAAGTGGGTAGCATGCTATCTTTATCTTAAAATAATAATAATAATAATATGTTAATTTTTAAATAAATATATTTACTTTATAGGTATATAGGAAATATGTATCTTTTTAGGTTAAAATTTTATCAGGAAAAGATTTAATTAAAGAGCAATACTAATTTTACAATTCAAACAAACTATAGTGAATGGTTATAGGATTCCACCTCTTTTGGATCGTAGCTTTAACAAATTTTTTTAAAAAATAGTAATTTTAAATTTAAAAATTTAAATATTAATTATTAAATTTTTAGCCAAATGCCGTGGGCATGTGACCGTTTAACCTTTTCTCTTTTATTGATATAATAATACATCAGGAGAGCAGAGAGAAAGAGGCGAGGCGTTTAATATAGTACCTCTCTTCGCCTCTGTTTCGTTGTGTTCTGTGTCTTTCCCCCTCTATTCCTCCGCGCCCCTCGTGTTATTGGAGAATACAGAGAGAGAGAGAGAGAGAGAGAGAGAGGGGTGGGGCGTGGCGTTCGCGTTCTCTCTCGTTTGCATTTTCCTCCTCTACGTCTCTCTTTTGCCGATCTAGAAACAACGACGAGATCGGCGTCGGAGGTTAGTACTACGATCTGGGCATCTTCCAAAATCCTTCCTTTTTTTCCTCATTTAATGCGTAAATAAATATGTAAATGCCCGACTTTTTTCTATTTTTTTTCTGATTTTTTTCTCAATTTGGAATTTTGTGTGTGTGTTTTTGTGTGTTTCCGAGTTTCTGGGAAGAGTTTCAAAGCTACATTGCAACGATAAAGCAATTTTTTGATGTTTTCTGCGGGTTTTTCTTTTTCTTTCTTTTTTTAAAATTCTGTTTATGTGTAGGAAAGAGATCGGATTTTTTTACTTTGCTTTTTTTTTTTTTTCTTTTGGTTTTTTGATGTGCTGCGATGGATTCTCTTGACAAAAAATGTGTTCAGATCAAGACACTTGTGAAGTTTTTCTTGTTTTTTTTTTTTTTCAGGAAAAAAAACTTCTCTTTTTTCGAGAGGTACTTTTACATGAGTTTTCATGCAAAAGAAAAAGCTACAGATCTCGACTTCTCAATTTAATCCGGTAAATCTTCTTCCTTTTTTTTTTTTTTTGACCTTTTCAGGGGGACCCTCACCAGCTCTTACCCGATTCACAAAAACAGGGAGGAAAAAAAAGTAAAAAAAAAAGAAAAAAAAAAAAGTTCATCCATTCTCCAGGGAAAAAGAAAATATCTGTCTTTGATTCGTCGGGTTCGCTCCTTTTAGCTCCAAAGTCCCGAACGATGGCGGAACCAAACCCACCCAGCACCACCGCCGGCGGTAACGGCGCCAACGCCAATGCGTCGTCGTCGCGGCGGCTGCCGGATTTCCAACAATCGGTGCGGCTGAAATACGTGAAGCTGGGGTACCACTACCTGATCTCGCACGGCATGTACCTGCTGCTGTCCCCTCTGATCGGGCTGGTGGCCGTGCAGCTGTCGACCTTCTCCGTGGAGGACCTCCAGGAGCTGTACCGGCACCTCCGGTTCAACCTGATCTCCGTGGTGCTCTGCTCCGCCGCGCTGGTGTTCCTGTCGACCCTCTACTTCCTCACCCGGCCCCGCCCCGTCTACCTCGTCGACTTCTCCTGCTACAAGCCCGACCCCGCCCGCAAGTGCACCCGCGCCATCTTCATGGAGCGCTCGGCCCTCACCGGCTCCTTCACCCCCGACAACCTCGACT
Organism: Ananas comosus; assembly: GCF_001540865.1. NCBI lineage: Eukaryota > Viridiplantae > Streptophyta > Magnoliopsida > Poales > Bromeliaceae > Ananas > Ananas comosus. The sequence goes on along the minus strand of NC_033625.1, from coordinate 351,542 downwards.
TCCAGCGCAAGATCCTCGAGAGGTCCGGCCTCGGCGAGAGCACCTACCTCCCCGACGCCGTCCTCAACGTGCCCCCCAACCCTTCCATGGCCGAGGCCCGCAAGGAGGCCGGCGCCGTCATGTTCGGCGCCGTCGACGAGCTCCTCGCCAAGACCAACGTCAGGCCCAAGGACATCGGCGTCTTGGTCGTCAACTGCAGCCTCTTCAACCCGACCCCCTCGCTCTCCGCCATGGTCATCAACCACTACAAGCTCAGGGGCAACGTCGTCAGCTACAACCTCGGCGGGATGGGCTGCAGCGCCGGCTTGATCTCCGTCGACCTCGCCAAGGATCTCCTCCGAGTGCACCCCAATTCCTACGCTCTCGTCATCAGCATGGAGAACATCACTCTCAATTGGTACTTCGGCAACAGCCGCTCCATGCTCGTCTCCAATTGCCTCTTCCGGATGGGCGGGGCCGCCATCCTCCTCTCCAACAGGCGGTCCGACCGCCGCCGCTCCAAGTACGAGCTGGTCCACACCGTCCGAACCCACAAGGGCGCCGACGATAAGTGCTTCAGCTGCGTGACCCAGGAGGAGGACTCCGTCGGGAAGATCGGCGTCTCTCTCTCCAAAGATCTCATGGTGGTCGCCGCCGACGCCTTGAAGACCAACATCACCACGCTGGGCCCGCTCGTGCTGCCCGTCTCGGAGCAGCTGATCTTCTTGGCCACGTTGATCGCCAAGAAGGTGTTTAAGATGAAGATCAAGCCCTACATTCCCGATTTCAAGCTGGCTTTCGAGCACTTCTGCATTCACGCCGGCGGGAGGGCCGTGCTCGATGAATTGGAGAAGAACCTGCAGCTCTCGGACTGGCATATGGAGCCGTCCAGGATGACGCTCTACCGATTCGGGAACACCTCCAGTAGCTCTCTGTGGTACGAGCTGGCGTACACCGAAGCCAAAGGGAGGATCAGGAAGCGGGACAGGATCTGGCAGATCGCATTCGGGTCGGGTTTCAAGTGTAACAGCGCGGTGTGGAAGGCGCTGAGGACGGTGAATCCCGCCAAGGAGAAGAACCCGTGGATGGACGAGATTGAAAACTTCCCGGTTCCGGTCCCAAAATTCTCGGCGATTTGAAGACAGGGAGGGAGGGGGTTTGAGAATGCCTGTTGTTTAACAATTGCTTGCAATTTGTCTTTTGATCTTGTTGCATGAATTGCTGTTGTTTATTCTTGGATGATGATGATGATCATCCTTTGTGGTTTTCGCTTCCATTTTAGTAGTTATTCACTAGGCGATTCAGGGGCTCGGCTTAGTAGAGGGGGGGTAATTTGGTAGGGGATGCAGCTTTGAGCCTTATCTTTTGTTTAGGATATGATCATGGATTAATTGAGAGAGATTATTATTGGAGGGTGGATGAGTGACATGCGATGCTATCTATGTAATACCAAACCCTGTAGCGTTGGATTCTCCAATCCCTATTAATTTTGTTGCCATATGTGAATCCAATTTCTCTTCATAGAGTTCTCGTGCCCTGGTTGTTCTCCATGTTGCGTCTATTCTTGAGCAGCAATATAGTACTGGGTTTGGCTCCATCGAATACAGGGTTTTTTTCTTTCTTTCTTTCTTTCTTTGCGTAGCCTGCTTAACCTTTTTATCAAAAAATCCTTTGATTTAAAGTTTCCTCACATAATTCATAACATTAATTCTCATTGTCTCACATAATTCATAACATTAATTCTCATTGTCTCAACACTATGTCTTACCAGTGAAGCACTAGCACTGTTCAAGAACTGAGCCATTGTCGAACTACTTTTGTCCAACTGCCTACTACTCCGAAGAAAAGTCCTAATCACCAACGTGAAAGTCCTAATCACCAACGTTGCTATAGAATTTATTAATGCCCTAGATTCAAAAACAGGCTTTCAAAAACAGGCTGCAAAGTCAAATTTGGGGAAATGTTAAACTGCAATGTTAGTTCCCAGCCTTCGCCCACTTTCTTTACTTCGATTATTAATTTTTATAATCGAGTTACTCAGGAAGTTGGTTAACTCAAATGAAAATTAGTGAGTAGTAAGATTTGGCGCGGCAAATATGGTTTGGTACAAACATGAAATGAATTTGATGGAAACAGATTATTAGGAATTCAATTGCGAAAGAAATCAAGAGATTCGAAACCAAGTAAGAAACGTCAACTGAACGAGAACATCTGTTCAGGGAAATCATGTAGGCATTTTCCAGTATTGAGCACCTATGCCACAAGGAACACGTAAGCTGCAATAACTAATAACCTATAAAGCATGAACCCGTGAGTTGCAATAACCAATAATCTAAGGCGAAATTACATTTCTGGTCCTCAAATTGTAAGTGCCATTATTATAATTTCTAATCTAAACTCTTATTGTAATTAAATCCTACAGAACAATTTAGCTAGATAAATATTAATATATCGCTAATATAAAAAAATGTAAAAATATTGTGATTAATGATAGAACAATAATTAAAATTCCATATTAGTTTCACATTAGAATGATATCAATATTTAGTAAACTAAATAACGTGTGACTTGATTGTAATAATTTATAAAGTTTGAATTATAAATTATATAACAAATTAAAATTTGAGGACCAAAATATAATTTAGAGATAATCTAAAGTATAACCTCTCTTGAGGATGGCGATATCATATACTTGTCTCCTATTTGGTGACAAACAATGAACAGGAAATAGTAGGTTTAACCTCATGGTGGAACCTCTTATGCAGCATTACATTGCACTGATTCTTCAATGTCGTTAACCAGCAGAGAGTAGAGAGAAACCTGCCGAAAGTAGTTGTTACTGGTTCTGCCAGAGCAACAACAACTGTGCTTCTGAGAATGGCCTCTCTTTCTGTAGTTCAAACATGAATTAGTTTTCATAACATGTCCAGCAGCATAATATCAACCAAGCGACATATAGGACGGTTCACTAAACGTTATACAGAAAAAAGAAAAAAAAAAAAAAAAGGACCTTAGCTATCTTATTCCCAGAAACAAAGAGGAACCCTCGAGAAAACCCGATACTTACAACATGTAAGGGAAGAAACAAATCAAACAAAGGAAACAGCCTTCGCTATAACCCATTCTTCGCTAGACCAGCACCGGGCGCAAAAATCCTAGCCCTCACTTTGTCCATCGTTAGCAATGTGGAAGCCCTCAATCTTGCGTGACACCTCATTCACCCCAATCTTCAATTTTCCAGTATTAGTAGACCCGTTAGCACTAAGTGCCTCACTCTCATCAGCAGTAGATGGGCCCATCTGCCATATTCTGATCGTGCCGTCCTCAGATCCCGAGGCATAGGATTCACCACCTGGTGAGAAGCGGACACAGTGGACGGGTCCATGATGGCCTTTGTTACAAGCTGTTTTCAACAGAAAACAACCACCACAATCAGATTAGAAATTCAACAATACAAAAAAGGGGAAACAGAAGAGGGTGAGAGTCTCAATCCATTAAAAACCATCACAATCCCATTAGAAATCCACAAGTATGACTGGAAAAAAAAAAAAAAAAAACACTAGTGATAAATCTCATTCCAGCAAGCTATTTATCAGCTAGAGAGCAAACATAATGCCTTATCCATCATCCTATTTGCATCAATCCAAAAACAAATAACTTGATATCCAACATATGGGTCGAAAACTTACTGATTTCTTCGCCTGTGACGAAATCAAAGACGTGGACCCACATGTCTTCTCCTCCGGCTATGAATCTGTTCCCATACTTTGGTTCAAGCGAAGCTGATTCCACATTGCACGGCATATTGTAGCTTTTCATAAGACCAAAACTGCAGAATAATCAAGTGATTTAGAAAGATGAGAAAGTTAATTTCAAAAAGCTGGGCCAGGAAAGAAAAGGTTCAGAATTGCTTACTGGTTTGCATCCCAGAATTTGACAGTGGAACCATCAGCAGTAGTGATATATCGGCCATCTTGACTAACCTCTGCACTAGTGACAGGTGATTTGGTGTCAAGAGTTTGGATGATTTTCCCACTCCTTACATCCCACAACCTAACAGATTTAAGCAGAGAGAGGGTAAGAAGAATAACAATCCCAACACGTACCTTTTTCCTTCTTATTAAAAACCTTAATGGGATAAGACATTGATCACAAGTATAACATAAGCACACCTTACACCTCCAATATCAGTGCAAGAACTTAGTATAGTCTGGTCGCTGTGAAGCCACGCAACAGTTCTGACAGAACCCGGTGACTTGTCAATTTCCCTGGGAGTTGAATCTGGACGATTCAGATCATATATACGCAAAATTTTCTCAATTCCCCCGGTAAGCAAGAGGTGAGTATCCTGCAGGAGAAGAATTGCAAGAAGCTGAGAAAGATCAACACTGCACTCATTGTATACTGCCGAGACCAACTCATAATGCAAGTGCACCAAAACAAGCAATGGCAAAAGGCAACTAGAATAGCAGAAGGCAACTGGAACTAACACAATCAGAGATTAATATCAAAGTGGCCTCATTACAGATTGAAAACGGTATACTCAAATCATCAACATCTGCTCATCTAAATACTGCCGCCAAATAGCAGATATATCATCCAACAGGGTTTTTAACAAGATCAGATGAAGTTATATTATCAGATGAATCTATATTATCAATATAAATTGATAATATAAATTCAGTCGAGTCTAATACTATGGAAGCAAAAACAATAACAGCTCACAATGATAGCAAACAGTAGATATCTGAATATTCCAGAAAACTGACAAGAAAGAATTGCATAAATCCACTGCACTTGGCAGCTCAGCCCCACAAAATGCTGCAGATGCAAATTCAGATAAACATATGGCTTACCAGACAAAGCATATTATGAGAAGACAATTGATAACGATGTCAAAAACATGAAATTCGTTAAGCAATCTCACAGTAAAACACGCATTACCTCAGAAAAGGCACATGCACGGACAATGTGCTTATGTTCAAAGGAGTGTAACTCATCACCAGTTAATGCATCCCATATCTTACTGCAAACGAGAGAAACAACAAAAATAATATTTCAAACTTGAAAATTATAAATAACAAACATTCAGCATATAAATTCATCGATCTTCTTCCATGCGCAATGCACCTTCATAGTAACTATCTTAAAAACCATAATCATTGTCAATCAGATGTGCCAGGAAATTATTGATGAATACTGAATAGATTATATTACTAACTTATCTCTTGTTGCAAGTGATGTGTTAAAAGTGTATCCATAAAAACAGATAAAACTAGAGCCCAAGGAAACTCCAATTACAGGCTTACTATTTAGAAAGTGACTCCATTTAAACAGTAATAACTTAAAAACAAAAATAGATTTATCAATTCAGAATGCTAATCTCTACACCATCCATCTAAATCATGAACAATTCAATAACCATGGATATATCAAGTATGTCCCATATATTAAGTTTTTGAAATTTCCATGTGATATGATCAAGTGGTTCCAACAAGTACTCCAAGCTTATATATTAGCAGGCATTATACGTCGTCTCAAATGTTATTAGGCCAAAGAGTACTACTCTTAGCCAAAAGTAGAAAATCAGGAATGTGAAAAACTCTTGATGCACATGCACACAACAAAAGATATGATTTCAAACGATAGCCATGTAATATGAGTGCAATATGTCATACGCAGAGAAATCAGCAGAACCAGTAGCAGCACGTAAAGCATTTCTGTCCAAGCAGCAACTCCAGACTGCACCCTTGTGCCCTTCAAAAGTTCCAATCCAGTCTCCTGTCTCACCATTTCTAAGCATAGGATTTGCATCTGCAAAATTTCCAAAAATGCATTAAATGTCAACGGCACAATCTTTTGAGAAAAAGTTCAAAAGACAAAAACGTAGTATCATATGTTTAAAACTAGAAAATAATGATGGAGCTACTTCATCTACATGAATCTGTGTCTAAGTTTGCGCCGAGTGAAGCACTGTCTTAGTAAAACTGGATTCTTAATATACTTCCTGTCACAATATAGCCTCAGGGATATATGCTAATAAATATGTTGCATACATAACGGAAAATAGAGAAAGATTCAAATAAGAGATTAAGTGTGTAAGATGCTGAACAATGTAAAGACTAATTAATAGTGATGCATCCTATCACTCACAAGTAATCACAGGACCAACTATGTTACTCACTACATAATTAAAGAAAAGCTCCCTATTTCTCTGCTGAAAACCACTCTTAACTCTTTCAACAGTTACCGTCTTTCTAATAGACAAGGTTGTAAGATCAAGCATATCCAAAAACAATTTTTTTTCCCCTAAGAAAATGTTCATACCTAAATTATAGCAATAAAACAACAAATTTAGTGAGTGTACAAAGCAAACATTATGTGCATCTAAGAATTCATGTAACAAATAAGTCTCATTTACTAGAATTGGTAATTTTTGTCCCCTTCAACTCATAAAAAAATATATATAACAAAATAAACAAAGTGTTAAAAAGCACAATAATACCATTCTACAGGCACATATCATTTAGAGCAATCAACACCAAAAAGATGGGATACTTTTGGTCTAATCGGAACAAAAACAAAACAAATCTCACCCTTGCTCGCGCTGATGAGGAAGAACCCATCCGGGGTCGCAGGGCTATAAAACAAATCCACGACCGGCCGCGAGTGCCCGTGGCACACGAGCGGAACCGCTACCTTCTTCTTCTCCATTCCACGATCACCGGAAACCTTAACCCTAACCCTAACGCCGAACCTAATCCCTAACCCTACCCTAGCCCCAATTTAACGGATCAAACAAAATCTTCGTCGGATCAAAAATACCAAGCGAAGTCGGGGAAATAACAATAAACCAAAACCTAGGAGAGAATCGAGAGAGTAAAAAAAATGAAGGTGAGATCCGATTTGTTTAGAATTTAATGAAAAACGGATTAATTACATTGAAAAAAAAAAAGGGGGAAAAACAAAGAAAATTAAGGAGTGAGGCGAACGAGGAGAGGGAGGGGGCTAGGTGGGGGAAGTAGAAGACGAGCCCAGTTAATATAGAGAGACAAGGGCGACGACAAATGAAACTGTGGTGCGTTGAGGCAGGGATTATTACCCGTTGGATGGAAATCTATCGTTTAGACAGCGTCCACGTGTCCTCGGAGCCGGTCGAAGCCGGTTTGGCATTTGGACCCGACATCCGGTCGAGGGGTTCAGAGAAAGAAGCGCTTTACAGAATTAATGGGCCTAACCACCAGCCCATTACTCGAAGTATAGCCCATCTTCTTACATTTAATCCCACTCGGCCCGGATTAGATTTGGTTTGGGCCGTAAAAGCCCGAGGTAAAACTAGTCGACCGGACCCGACCCGACCCGATCATGCACAGACATTTTATATATCCTTACAAAAAGAATTACAAAAAAGTAAAAAAAGTAAAAAAAGTAGCAATTTATTCCTTCAAATCTTTAATAATAAATGCATTTTTTAAAATTATTGGAAGTTTACAAATTTATTCCGTGCTTGTCCGTTAATTGAAAGTATTGCAAGCATAAATTTTTTTGTAATTTTTTTTTTTTTTTTAAGGGATATTATCTGCATTTTGTATTTGTTTGTTTCCTACTTCGTTAAAATAAAACGAGACGGAGCGAGCGAGAGCGAGAGAGACAGAGCAGGGAAGCGAATTCTGTAGAGCTCAATTTTGCGTAAACGAAGAAAGAAAGGTCGGCGGAGAGAGAGAGAGAGAGAGAGAGAGAGAGAGAGAGAGAGAGCAGGCGATGGCGACGGTGGCGATGGACGTGTCGAAGGGGCCTCCGGTGGCGGTGGCGCCGGCAGGTGCGGCGGAGGGCGAGATCCGGTCGCCGCCTGTGAAGGTGAGGGGGGGCGGAGGAGAAGGGCTTCGGCAGTATTACATGCAGCACATCCACGATCTCCAGCTCCTGCTGCGGCAGAAGACCCACAACCTCAACCGCCTCGAGGCCCAACGCAACGATCTCAACTCCCGAGGTCAGAAACCTCATAGAACCCTAACCGTACCTCCCCCTCCCTAGGGTCTCCTCTTTGATTGCTAAAACCCTATTTGTGATTCCATCTCGAGTCGGAGTACGTTCCTACCTGTAAATTCGGTTCTGATCGCCTTTAGCGTGGTCGGTTATGTTGGATTCTTCGATTTTGATCCCGTTGCGACAACTTGCAAGCGTGAGGAGGTTGGCAAAGAGTTGATCTAGAGATCTCTAGAATCGTAAACATGATAAGAGAGTTAGATGTACATAGTTTATGATTCAAGTTTCACGCCTACGGTGTCTGAATTTGGTCTTTTTTTAGGATCTCTCATTTAGTTTTCTGTGATGATTTATTCGAGCTGAATTCTTCGAATTCAGATTTAGCTAGAAATTTTATGAACTGTGATGCTGCCCTGCCTATGATGGATTAAGAAATTTTACTTGCTTACGGTTAAAATGCTCATGTTTATCGGATGTCATGCCCTTTTTCCTTTGAAGGTCTTTAACTTTGTTTTTGTTCTGCGTTCTGGAATTGCAGTGAGAATGCTCCGAGAGGAGTTGCAGCTACTTCAGGAACCTGGCTCATACGTTGGGGAGGTAGCGAAGGTTATGGGGAAATCAAAGGTTTTAGTCAAGGTAAAATTGCTAATTTGTATCTATAATCATGCCTTAGGTAGGTAGTTGATATTTGGGAGATTCAATATGAGCTGGTTATGGTTCTCGTGACTTGTTTTTGATAATGATGTAGAATATTGAGTGTTACTTTGCAATCTTTTAGGGAGCAAAAAAAAAAAAAATCTTATATGACTCGTATATTTATAGTGAAGCATATAGTGGATCACATTTTTATTTCGTTCTCATTCACCTATTCCTTTACTTGCAAATTTTTAATGATTTTTGTTATTAGTATCTTTTAGTGCATTCTTTGTTGGCATTATGTGATTTTCTATCTCAGAGTTATTTTGGTTTTGTTTTTATATGTCAGCTATTTCTTGATGTCTGTTTGCCTCTGCCACATTTCCAACTTTTGAGCTATTGTAAAAACTTTGTGTTTGGCTAATGGTTGGTGCTTGCTTCCTGACTACTCGTATCTGCCATCTGAAAAGGATGCTTTAAAATCAGGCATTCTTAGTATCTTGATGGGCTTATGGTGATGTAATGTATGGGAAAGTATCTACTCAAAAATAGTGAGGCCATGTTAATTTAACAAGAACAATCATGTTGCTTTGTGTGTGATTGAATTGCAAGATGAGCCTGTGGATCAGTACATACTTTGTCCAATAACTGTCTGCTTTATTGTGTTAACATGGTTTAGCTTTTCTTTTCTTCAAATAGTTGTATTTTAGCAAAAGTCAGCTACAAGCCTACAAACAAGTCACTAGAGCTCAGTGATTTCAATGCCGTATTAGCAGTATGCTTTAACTTCAATCTTATTTTTGCTTCTACTTATGCCATCAATATCTGTACAATGCTCTGTACAAGTTTCTTGATCTCTTAAATGAAAGAATTCTTCCTGAGGGATATCTTTTTTCTTTTCTTTTTCTTGTTGTGTTGGTTTTGTCCCTTTCTTTTTCTTTTTTTTTCTCTTGGTGGGGAGAGGGAGTGAGAATTAGCTGGTTGATGGTGTTTGTGAGTTCAAAATCTAAATCCTATGTTGAATCTTATGCTAACAAAATGCAGAATTGACAGCATTTGACACCAAGTTTTACTTGAATGAACGTTAGCTTGATCCTTTTCTATCAGAATAGTTGATGTGAAACCTCCTATGTATTCTTTCAGGTCCATCCAGAAGGCAAGTATGTTGTGGATATCGATAAGAGTATCGATATAACAAAGATCACTCCATCAACAAGAGTTGCTCTTCGGAATGATAGTTATGTGCTTCACCTGATCTTGCCCAGTAAAGTTGATCCTTTAGTCAATCTAATGAAGGTTGAAAAGGTTCCTGATTCTACCTATGACATGATCGGTGGCCTTGACCAGCAAATTAAAGAGATTAAGGAGGTTAGTGAAGAAACAAAGTGTGTTTTGGATATCTAGATAAATTTTCTTTTCCAGGAGAAAGTTAACTTATTTCTCAAATATTTCAGGTTATTGAGCTTCCAATCAAACATCCTGAATTGTTTGAAAGTCTTGGAATTGCTCAGCCAAAGGTACCAAGATGGTCAATTCGTTTGTTCATTACATCCCCTTTTCACATCTTGATCCTATCATAAACACATCAGACAGTGGGAATATAACTCTGGTTCGTTTCCTCTAGGGCGTCTTGCTTTATGGGCCACCAGGTACAGGAAAAACTTTGCTGGCCAGAGCAGTAGCTCATCACACTGATTGCACGTTTATTAGGGTTTCTGGTTCTGAGTTGGTTCAGAAGTACATTGGGGAAGGTTCTAGAATGGTCCGAGAACTTTTCGTGATGGCTAGGTAAGTAAAATCTTTCATTTTCGACATTTCAGATACATTTACTCGGCTCTTATTTGTATACAAGGTTACCAGCCTATTGAAGAAGGCCAAAACAACATTGGCGAAAGAATTAGTATGCCATGTGCTTACAGTTCTAACTGTTTACAAGTCAGAAGGTCTGTCTACCCCAGCTGGAGCTAGTGCAATTTAGGCAGAGGTGTTCGATAAGGGAAAACAACTTATTCATTTCACCAGTAAAAGCTCCAAATTGGAGCTTCTGCTCTTAGTGTCGATAAACCAATTCTGTTATTTCTATTCTAAAAGCTTCTAAAAGCTCTAGATTTTTTCTTGTCAAGCATGGCATCTGGTCTTTTGTTTCTCGCAAGCCGGTTTGACAGCTGGGCCAAACAATCATAGGATGTAGATTCTCTGTTGCTTACAACAGTTCAGATTTATGGTATCCATAAGAAAAACTTCCATGATGTAAATGGTGTAATTTTTCTCACAGGGAGCATGCACCTTCAATTATCTTCATGGATGAAATCGATAGTATTGGATCTGCTAGGATGGAATCTGGCTCTGGAAATGGTGATAGCGAAGTGCAACGTACTATGCTCGAGCTTCTTAATCAACTTGATGGATTCGAAGCATCAAATAAAATTAAAGTATGCCATATTTTACTTATCATTTTTTGTAAAAATGGTTATATAAACCTAGTATTACCAATGGTCCCCTAAATGAAAAGTTTCTGCACAGGTTCTGATGGCTACAAACAGGATTGATATCTTGGATCAAGCCCTCCTCAGGCCCGGCCGCATAGACAGAAAAATTGAATTCCCTAACCCTAACGAAGAGGTTTTTGCTCCATAAAAACTGCTGAGTCATGAATTTTATCTGTTATTTTTTGCACCCATCTGATCCTTCCAACCTAATTTACCTCTCATTATTTTCAGTCTCGTTTTGATATCCTAAAAATTCACTCGAGGAAGATGAACTTGATGCGAGGGATTGATCTTAAGAAGATAGCAGAGAAGATGAATGGGGCATCTGGAGCAGAACTAAAGGTTGGTCTTCAGATTTCTCATCTCCCTTTACAATGTGTCTAATTACTTTTCACCTTTTGCATCTGTTCAGTTCGTATGCTTAATAGTGATACTTCTTATGCGCTGTATTGTTGTGGGAAAAAAATAAATTTAAATATTTTTTCGCAGGCTGTGTGCACAGAAGCAGGCATGTTCGCACTGAGGGAGAGAAGAGTTCATGTGACGCAAGAGGATTTTGAGATGGCTGTGGCCAAAGTAATGAAGAAGGAGACGGAAAAGAATATGTCCCTTCGGAAGTTGTGGAAGTAGAATCTGTTCCTCCCTTTCATTCTTTTCTTCAAAAACATTTGTGCTCTTTCGTAGTGGAACTCTCTGTAGTATATTTCGCTAGCTCATCGACACTTGCTATTTGTGTTGATTATGGAAATGCTGATGTTATAGATAGATGGTTTTACTACTTGAAATTTAGACTGACAAAACGGAATTTACGATCCTATGTGTTTAAATTAATTGTTTATTTTGAGTGTATTGTGTAATCATGCTTTGTAACCGTGCAAGTTACGTAGTTCGAGGACAAAAGATCAATAAATACATATGCAGTGGCTTGATTAATAGCAGTCGGCTACAACTGTATAAATTAAGCATTTTTGGTCTTTTAATTTTTTTTCTTTTCATTTTTGGTATATTGAGAGTGCTGGCAGTCGACAACGATAACAGCTACATAGGAGCCCATCCGAAGACACACAAATCATGTTGATTTAAATTTATTTTTTTTAAAAAAAATAATGGTAACTAAAGAAGGCTTTAGACTTTGTATCAAAAAAAAATAACTGCTACTGTAGGGCAATATTTTTTCAAACTCAAATCTGAGAAGGCATAAAGGGAAAACCAACGGTCCAAGCAATCCATGCGCTACGCGATCAAAATACCGTGGGACTGCGGAGGAGCGACGCAGTACCCGCATCAAAGAATCCGTAAGCAACTGCAGATCTTCGGCCACGTGGACGGTACCACTTGAATTCGCGGCAGGAGCGGGATCGAATCGAACGGCTGTTACAGTCGCGTCAAGTTGAAGCTAAAAGGGTCTTCCTCCGAATAAAAGGTCGCGTGGATTCGCAGCCCGAGTCCTCGCTATATATACTCCCCGCTCCTCAACCTCATCGCTCCTCATCTCCACTTCGTAAAAAAAAACAAAAAAAAATTCAAAATCCTTGCCTGCTCCTTCCGATTCCTCACTGAAACAACCGAAGAAACAAATGGTGCATTGATCTTCCTTTTCTCCTAATTTCGATTCGATTTTTATCTGTTCTGTGGTCCTATTTCTCCGTTCTACGCCTTGATCTCATTTGATCTCTAGGGTTTTAGTAGTTGTTGTTGTTGTCGTTGATCATCTCTGATCTCTTATTGTAGGCTCTTCCGAACCAGCAAACGGTGGATTACCCTAGCTTTAAGCTCGTGATCGTCGGGGACGGTGGCACAGGTGATCGATTCCGCTTCTCTTTCCACATTCCCTTCCTCTCACTCTGATCTGTGATTCGATCCGTTAGATCCTTCGTTTTTGTTGAGCAATGTGATAAAGGAGCTCCTTTGATAAAGATTTTGTGTGATCGGTTGATGCAGGGAAGACGACATTCGTCAAGAGGCATCTTACCGGGGAGTTTGAGAAGAAATACGAACGTAAGATTCCGAATCGGTTTATGTTGTATGCTTTTCTATTGCGTAGATGAGTTTGCATGTCTATATAGAACTGAATGTTTGAATATTTTATGAATTTTGTGTTTTGTCGTATTGGTGTATGGCAGCTACCATTGGTGTTGAAGTCCATCCCTTGGATTTCCACACCAATTGTGGAAGGATCAGATTCTACTGCTGGGATACTGCTGGGCAGGAGAAGTTTGGTGGGCTTCGGGATGGATACTAGTGAGCATATTTCTGTTGTGCCACATTTTCTTTTTATATCTTCTGAGAAGGGTGATTTGCTCCGAAAAAAAAAAAAAAATTCTTTTTTGTTTTTCACACTGCTCATAATTGTTTGATTCTGGTTCCTTTGTTTCTGTTCTGATGCCACTTATTCATGCCAATTTCTACTTGAAAACTTAAAACATTAATGTACATGACCGTTTGTCCTTCAATTCTTGCGTTGTTGATATTTCAGTAAGATGTCATTTGTAGTTGAATTGCAAATTGTCTATCAATTTCATTGTTTTGTTAGAATTCTGCATTGATGTAAACTAACCGTAAAGCTTTTGCCAGCATACATGGTCAATGTGCAATCATCATGTTTGATGTTACTGCTAGGCTTACATACAAGAATGTTCCCACATGGCACCGGGATCTCTGCCGGTAGTTTTCAGAACCTTCTGTTATCTTTTTCTCCATATCTTTCTATGCTACATGCGGTCGGACTTGATCTCAATTTCGAATCTTGTACCTTTATGCGCTTGGGAACAGGGTGTGTGAGAATATTCCTATTGTTCTTTGTGGAAACAAAGTTGATGTAAAGAACAGGCAGGTGAAAGCGAAGATGGTCACATTCCACAGGAAGAAGAATCTCCAGTACTATGAAATTTCTGCTAAGAGCAATTACAATTTTGAGAAGCCTTTCCTCTATTTGGCAAGAAAGCTTGCCGGGTAAAGCAGTTTGTATCGAAGTTATTTCCCAAATTTTATGACTGTTTTATTCTAGGAGTTGGTTTTAAATATGAAATCATAACTAATTCAGGGATCCGAATCTTCACTTTGTTGAGTCACCTGCTCTTGCACCTCCTGAGGTTCACATTGACCTAGTTGCACAACATCAGTAAGTGGTCACTTACTACTATCTTCTCAGATATGTTTTCCAAAGGGTTCCTTCTAGTTGTATTATAGCAACTTGTCTATTTTTTAATTTCTATTTTCTGTTCTAGGTACGAAGCTGAGATAGCCGCTGCAGCAGCGCAACCTCTTCCTGACGACGATGATGATGCATTTGATTAAGCGTATATTTCAGGCGCCGAACATACATATTCGAAAGGCGTTCAACACTCGGAAAATATCCATTGGAGTACCTTTGTATGTGTAACTCCGAGTATAGTCGTCTTGGAGTCTGAAGGGAAATTTTAGTTGGGACCTGCTCTTTTAGATGCTGTCTTGGTGTTTTAGTTTCTGTCTCTTTTAAATGTTCTTTGGAATGTTTATTTCTCTACTAAAGCTGAAGAGTGCCTTCAGCATGCTATTTTCCTGATTGTTATCGTACTTCTCCGTGAGATCAATTATTATCGCAACTGATTCTGGATTTTCAGGCCTATATAATCCCTTAGGAGAGCTAGCATATTCTTTGCTGCAATTTTAGGCATTACGATCAAATCTCCAAATAATATCTCCAGCAGTTTGGTAGCATAAAACATTTTCATCTTTTTTTCTGTTGACGTAAATTTTTTTTCTGTTAACAGTATATCACAAAAATTAACTTTAAATGTCCGAGAATTGCATTGTAAATGACGCAAGGCGTATTGGAACGGTAAAACTGGAAAATAAAAGATGACAAGTATTTACAGGTCTTTCCAATTAAGCTTGAAACACTAGTGATCAGAGTTTCTAAGCATGATAGATTAGGGTATGTTTGGTTCATCGTAAAACTAGTCGAAGAATATTTTTGGATTTGTGAAAAAAATTTTCGCTTGATTGATTTCACTTAAAATTGTTTTTCATGTAAAACCAATTGGCTGAAAAATCGCAGGTTACCGTGAGGTCGCACGGGATCCACTAGCCAAACTGGACACCGTGGACCGTGTCAGAGAGGTCCTCTTTCTCTTCTGCCTAACCAAGGTGATATAAAATAGTGCTCTTCTTTATTTGTCCTCTATTTTATTTTCCAATGTTTTTTTTAGGAAACGTTAGGCTCTTATGTATATTTTATTTTCCAATTAAAAAACATGGGTGAGGTAAATAAATAAATAAAAAAAAAACCTCAGCAGAAGCAAGATGCAAGGGGGGGAAAAAAAAACTAAGAACGTTGGCTTTTAGACGATAGAATAATCTCCTATTGGTTTGTCAACATCCTAGACGTTCTGCATAAATAATTCTAAAAATAGCAATATTCCTTAAATTTATATGACACCACTTTAATCTGTCACGCCCCAAGGTCCCTTTAAGTTAAAAACACAGCGAATTTTTTTTTTTTTTTTGAAAACCTAACCCCAGAAAATGCCAGATCCGCCACAAATACAGAAAATCTACTGTTCACACGGACAGAGTCTCCCCTGTATTTGCACGGCGTCGCACAAGTACAAGAAGTAACCCAGGTACAACCACAACCAAATGAATATAGAAACAACTATGCAATCATTCATTCACCATTCACATCACAGTTATACATTCAATATTTAAACATAAATCCACATAATTTTTTTTTAAAAACTGTTTCCTACACGGAAATCTTTATTCTTTAAAAATGCTATCACGAGTGGTAGAAAATCTTTTATTTACGAAAACCACGAATCATTTTTATTACATTCTTAAAGCCAAATCAAAATATGATAGTTAACTGAAATGCCCAAAAACTGAACCATATGAACTATCTAAGCTATATTAACAGGATAGTAAGGGTAGAAACTAAACCGAATAACTTGGGTTGGAAGCTCTATCGACTGCTATGTACGTATCTCACGTCTCGTCTCAACCCTCACCGCCCGCGATACCTGAAAAATAGTGGGGAAGGTGAGAACATGTAAACATGTCTCCCCTCCCAGTAGGTACCGCAAACTGATGAAGGCGAGTAGTACTCACCGGATCAGGAAGAGCTAAACAACAGTACGGGTCAGTAGAAAATACAGTAGCAGTAATAATGAATAAAAGAGGCATGTGTATGAAAGAAACTACAACTACCGCTACTGTAATAAACAACTGAATGTATACATATAACAAGACTATAGTAGCAAGACAATGTAACAAAAGAGCTGAAGATATACAAGCGACAACTGCTACTATAGTTATATGCGTCAACCAGACGATAAGTCCAAATATACCCAATCTGATGCTGCTATATTGGTCCACAGACCTCAAGCGTTGCCTGTCACAGAGCAGACACTGAGAGCTTACTCATGCGTCACCGACGACCTATCCGGATACGTACACCTCTTGTTGGTGGCCAAACCAACCTGGTGTCTAGAATACACAGTGCTGTGACTAAATCATGCTGATATGCTCAAACGAAATCCGGCTAAAGCCGGTGCCAAGGCCGAAGGCAGAAACAAGGGTGTACAACGCCAAACTACGATCAACCAGATCGAAATACATGACAAGAGAGTCGATGTGTTGCCTGAACCCAAGGTCCACAGAGGCCAACCCTAACTCCCATTGCTCCGGTATGCTGTTTTTAGGCTCCGGTATGCTGTTTTTATGTTCCAGCATAGTAGTTTAGCTTTCCGGCCACCTTTCCGGTGATCCGATGACTCCCCGACACCCCGGGAAGTAAGCACGATGATCTGGGG
Source organism: Ananas comosus (assembly GCF_001540865.1). Lineage (NCBI taxonomy): Eukaryota > Viridiplantae > Streptophyta > Magnoliopsida > Poales > Bromeliaceae > Ananas > Ananas comosus. The sequence goes on along the minus strand of NC_033625.1, from coordinate 334,660 downwards.
TTCGTGCTGAACATCGCGCTCACCTCCGGCAGGGGCAAGGATGCCCTGGTTAACGAGTTAATTGCGATCTTGGCGCTGTGAGCGCTGTTTCACAGGTTTTCGCGTAGCTCGTGCGCGTGCCACAGTGGCCGGCAGCGCTCCAAAAGGTGAGCACGGCCTCCAACATACTGAAATCTAGCAGCGAGTGCGACGGTCTGATCAATCGACCTCTGGTTTGCGTGCACGGCCCATAAAAGTTCAGAAATCATATAAAATGATGTGATTTTATGTATCGGTAAGGGCTTTTATGCTCTTTGCTTCGAGGTAGCTGCTGTCGACAGCATGTTTGGGCTGAGGATAACCTCTGGACTGATTGTCCAAGGCCCCAAACCCTTGCAGAAATCGAAAAGTGATTTCCGATGCGTTTCTCGGCAAAATCCGCCGATAGAATGCGATTTCGGTTCGGAATTCTTCCGACGGTACTTGGTGATTATTTGCGCCGTCGCTGAGCCTTGTTGGCTGGGTCAATCTTATTCGAATAGGCTTTCCTTAACATCCACCTATTCCAGGTGCATCTCAAGTCGTCACCCAAATCCCAAATGACCCTCTTATGTATATATATTTTTTGATACACACACACATAGAGCGCTAAACTACTATTCTTTCAAAAATATGTCTCTGTACTTTTAAATTATTTTCGATAATAAAATATCTGATGTGACGATCAGCTCTATCTAAAAATTTAATTCATAATATTTTGTTTTTATTTGTCTAGCGAACAAATAATCTAAAATGAAAGGTTGAAAGTAAAAATGTTATAAAAAATAGTGCTAGAATATTTCCTATGGGAAGAGATGATCTCGCTCTGGATGATAAATTAAATTTTCTATTAAATTTTTTTTTAATTTAGATTATTTTACACCGTTGAACTTACAAATGTACTATATCAACCATGAAAATAGTTATTTTTGTGACCCTTTGATTATTTGACAAATTATATTAAAAAATTATAAAATTTAGTTTGTAAATAGTGGGTGCCTATGTGCATGAGTTGGCCGAATATATGTCTTGAATATTGTTCAAATAATCAGCAATCTAACAAAAATAAGCATTAATAACTGTGAAATAACTAACCACCCCTAGCGCAAGTGGCCAAGGATTTGGCGGCTGATATCCGAGGTCCCAAATTCAAATCCTAGTTGATTCATATTTCCAGCTAAGTTTATTTCTAAATAAAATAAACGAAGTGGAGATAGCATGCAACCTATCTCCAAAAAAAAAAAAAAAAAAAATAAATAAATCTTATTCCATATAAAGGGATTTCCAATGAACAAAATTTTCACCCTATGGAAGTTCTGTGGTGCTGTGGTGCCCTGTCTCTGCTGCCGTACCAGTAATTAACTGGAAGGACCGAAGGAGGGTTGGTTAATGAGAGTTAATTGACAGATTAGTTGGGAAGAAGGAATTAATTAAGAAGGGTTAATTTGGGTGGATTAACTATCAAATCTTTACGTATTTTAAAACAAAACTAATGGCTAAAAATTTACGAGTACATAGCATCTTATTCCATAATGAGGGGATTTCCAATGAACATATATATTTTTCATCCTATGGAAGTTCTGTGGTGCTGTGGTGCCCAGTGCCTGGTGCCGTACCAGTAATTAACTGGGAGGAGGGTTGGTTAATGAGAGTTAATTGATAGATTAGTTGGGATGAAGGAATTAATTAAGAAGGGTTAATTTGGGTGGATTAGCTATTAAATTTTTACATATTTTAAAACAAAACTAATGGCTAAAAATTTACTGAGTACATAGCTACTATACTAATTAATAAGAGTACACTAAACGTAAAATTATTTTTTGTCAGGAAAAAATAGAATGTTGAGATGAAGTGAGAGTCCTATGAAATAGTGGTGGGAATCCTATTAAAATAGAATGTTTTTTTTTTTAATTAATGGTGATCTTTTTTCAAGGAATTGATTTATTGCACAGTGGAGGCAACCTTGGTGAGCCCAAGGCGAGCCGGATCCCGAGCCCGAGAGTTTGGGTCGTGTTTGGGCGACCCAATGGGAGCACATGGTCCCGAACCTGTCCCTATGTCTTGGTCCCATTAAGACATGGGACTTTGGGAAGGTATGTTCGCGAGGAGCAAGGTGCCCCTCACAAATGTAGTGTTTGTTCCTTTGTGCCCATCACGTACGATAACCTTCTATAAACTTAATTTAAACATCTATTTGACCCAGTTTTCGCTAAAGTTTTTTTTTTTTTTTTGCTCGAATAGTTAAAAAATTAATATTTAACAATCAAAATATCGAGAAGGAGAAAGTGTTTAAAATTTATTTAAACTATAAATTATTTTGATTTTACTATCCAACCTTTCAAAATTAATTTTTTTTCTAATCAGTTTTAACTTATATAGTCCTCTAGCAAAATTAAGCTGGGGAGAGTTCTTAGCATGCACATCATTTGGCTGACATTCTCATCTTAAGGAGTAAAAATTTTAATAATATTGTAGATTCTTCTTACACTTTTTTTTTTTTTTTTCCCTCGAGTTACATTTCACTACGTGCTCTGATCTACTAATTAACCCGCGCGAGCTAGCGAGAGCCATGGAGCTTGTAAAGTTAATCTTAACCACTCTTCTTTGTTTTTGCAACTTGAGTTTCCAATCGTCTTATCGGAGAAAACAATACAACCCTCGCGTGAAGTCATATATTAATTAATTAATTATAGCAATTTAAGTTGGAAACAATCACCCGATGTTAAGGCCTCATTTATTATCGTGGCCATCTTTTTTATTCTTTAATCATAAATTTAATGCCGTGATGTTTGTGCTATACGTAATACAAAAACACTTCAAATAAGGACGCAATTTAAAAAACTAGCTTATCAATACATTGGTTCCTTTGTTCCTATTTATAATCACACAAAAAGAATGATTGGTTCCTTTGTTCATATTTATTAATTAAGCCCCGTACATCCATTAATTCCACGCATCAAAGGCCACTTCGGTCATTTTAAGCAACCTTTTTTTCGCACCTCGTTGACCCTTCATATACAATTAACCACGCTTCTTTCTCCCCTTCTTATATAAATCCCCTCAAGCACCTGTATATATATATCCTTCTATATATACGTCTCCCTCTAATAAATAGATAATATACATTATATATATAAATATATCCACCAGCTAGCTAGCTAGCTAGCAAGCTCTTCTTTATATACAAATTGATTGATCTCACTCCCTATGTCATGAGCTACAACTAGATGCAACAACAACAACCCACAACGGTAGAGAGGTGTGTTGGGTACGTTGCGGTTGATCTACTTTATATAAGCACATAAATGGAACAGTAGATCGACACACGAGTCTCGTACGTATACAAGAAGAAAACGAAGAGTTTGAGGCGATCGATCGACGGGGTGCACGATGGGGTTGCTTCTCGGCGCCATTGGAGTGCTATGCGTGTACATGGTGGTGAAGGTGTTGGATGTGCTTTGGTGGAGACCGAAGAGGTTGGAGGAGTTGTTCGCGACGCAAGGGATAAAGGGCCCCCCGTACCGTTTCTTCGTCGGGTGTGTTAAGGAGATGGTTGAGTTAATGGTGGAGGCCTCCAAAAAGCCAATGATGCCTCAAACCTCGCATAATATTCTCCCTAGAGTCCTTTCCTTTTACCATCACTGGAAGAAGATGTATGGTGCGTATAGAGCTTGCTCTTTGACTTTCTCTTTGGATCTTGATCCATCCATCTACTACTATACTTGGTTTTATATATACGTTTTAAGTTAGTTTATTGGATATATATCCAATAATAATAAATAAATAGATAAATAAATCAAGGAACCAAATTAATTGAAGTGGTGATGGATCTTGGGTTTGTTTTGAGGGTGCGGTTTTTGCGTTTGTTTTGTTGTGCTTTGGCTTTACAAAGTGCTATTTTTTGGGGTTGTTTTCGCCGTTCCGCTTCGTCTCACTTTGGATCTCACATAGAGATTAATTCGAGTGCTCCTTGTGACTTGTTAGTTAATTGTTAACTTAGTGAATCTATATATGAGTTCTCGTAATTTCCAGATTATTAGTTTAGGGATGATGATTGCTTCAATTTATCTTTTACTATTGATCTGTATATATTCTGACTAGCTAACTAGGGTCAACTTAATTTCTATTCCTGACTAATTTAAGGTACATAGATGAAATATTCATGAAATCCCTGATTTCTTCAAACATATATACTAATTGGAGCTTCTGAGCCTCTCTAATATATATAAATATATAAATATATATATATATATATATATAGAGAGAGAGAGAGAGAGAGAGAGAGAGAGGGAGAGAGAGAGAGAGAGAGAGAGAGAGCGCACGCTAGGCTGGTATACTATAGGTAGCACGGGGCCTCCGTGCTACCAAGTTGTTTTCAATTATGCAGTTTTCAAATCAACGATTGAATTCGCTGGACTTGATCTATACTATTGAAAGTATTTGAAAAATAAATTTTATAATTTTTCGACATTCTTTGGCTAGTGATCAAAAGATCTCAAAATTAACAATTTTAATGGTAGATGAGATGCGCTTGTGAATTTAACGATATAAAATAATTCAAATCTGATAAAATTTTTATAAAATTTTTTTTGAACTATTTAAAGTAAGATCAGTATCTCCGATCTTAAATTTAAATCTTTATCATCATTTTTATGAGATTTTTATTTTTAACTGTTTATTTTTCAACTATTCGTTTGATAGGTAAATGATATTGAAAAATTATAAAATTTAGTTTTCAAAGACTTTTAATAGTGTAGATCAAGTCTAACGGAGCCGATTGTCGATTTGGAAGTCGCATCATTGAAAACAGCTTAATAGCACGAAGTCCTCCGTGCTACCGATGGTATACCAACCGGACTCTCTCTCTCTTTCTATATATATATAGATTGTGAGTCCGGCTACGGTGCTTATTAATTATTTACCGTTAGATCTATTTTTTTGATTATTTTCACCCTTTAAATCATACTATTCAATCAATCACCCGTTCAATCCTAAAGATTCCACATTATTCTAACTGCACATCACTTAATTCAATGATCAAAAATTTACAAATACCAATAACTTACTACTTTTAAAAGCATAAAAGCTCAATTCTATATTATATTATATATAGCAGTGGAATTATGGGATATCTTTGTAATGTCTCTTTTGTGCTTCCATTTTCTTCTTTACTATATATTCTTCTATGAAAAGATGCAGCCTTTGATACGTACCATCAGATAGCATCAATGATATATGCTTCGAAGTTCAACCCAACCCGTGTTTTGATAAAATATCCCATGTTTTGCGTGTACCACACGAACAGCTATTATACCAGGCCTGCTGTTGTGACGAATTAGAATTTTTTTGGGCCTTATTCACTCACAAAGAGACAAGGACTCAATTCTCTTGAGATCGCTTTAATACATATTCTCTCTCTCTCTCTCTCTCTCTCTCTCTCTCTCTCTCTCTCTCTAATTTCACTAAAGTTTGCTCCTGCACGTAGCTATCAATCTCTAGAGAGTCCGTTATTTGCTGTTGTTATCTCTCCTTTTCCTTGTCCTCGTCTAGCAAGCTTCCCTGTTAGTTTTAGGCACATATATCTTTCTCACATCCTCCATTATTGCTCAATTGTTTTAATCAGCAACCTACGTACGTATAGACCCCTCAGCTATATCTCATTTCAAAACAGGTCACTGATTTTCCTTTTCTTTCCCATTGATTTGATTTTAAGTAACTACAATCGGTCAGGTTAGGAGTTACTTTTATTGATCTTAACAGTAATTTCATTACAATTAATATTAATTCCTAGTGATTTCAAATGCATGTCGAGTGCGCGCGCGCATTTTTGATTCTCAGAATTGATTGCCTGTATTTGCCACGGCATTGGCCATGTGATGATGAGATTCGTGGCTAATTGGTTCGGCAGGTTCGACATTTGTGATATGGTTCGGGCCCACGCCGCGCCTGGCCATAGCAGACCCGGACCTGATACGAGAGATCTTTGTGTCGCGGTCCGACCACTTCGACCGGTACGAGGCCCATCCCATGGTCCGGCAACTCGAAGGCGACGGCCTCACCAACCTCCACGGGCCCAAGTGGGCCCTCCACCGCAGAGTCCTCTCACCCGCCTTCCACCCCGACAATCTCAAGGTAATAATTAATTAACTTACTGACTGTCCCTATAGTAAGTGACAAAAATTTGATAGTTGATACCTGAGGTTTCAAGTTCGAATCCTAGCTGATTCACATTTTCAGCTAAGTTTATTTCTAAATGAAATAAACGAAACGGGTAGCGTGCTACTTATCTTAAAAAAAAAAAAATTTAATTAACTAACAGTGTTTCTCAGTTAATTACAAGTACTTTTCAGAAAATATTGTAGCAGGATCAAGTAAAACATACCACAAAAGGTAGGGAAATTAAATTATTTTATTATTATTATTTTGTTATAACTAATTGCCTATTTAAACCAAAATAGCAATTACTTAAGTTGTAGCTAACTATCATTTTTTTCTTTTTTTCTTTTGTTTGTTTCTGATGCAGTTGTTGATACCGTTCATTGGTAAGACGGTGGTGGACATGGCGGAGAAGCTATCGGAGGACATGTCTCCCTCCGGTGAGGTCGAGATCGATGTTTCCGAGTGGTTTCATGTCGTCGCTGAGGACGCCATCACCCGCGCAGCATTTGGCCCTAGCTACGACGACGGCAAGGCCGTGTTTCGATTGCAGAACCAGCTGATGGGCTTCGCTTCCGAGGCCTTCCGCAAGGTCTTCATCCCTGGCTACAGGTCCTCATCACTCGCACATTGAGACCGACCACGCCTGGTTAATAATTATATTATTAGGATAAATTACACAATTGCTTCTTAAATCAGCGATGTACGATCGAGTTGCCCTTTTAATTTATTATTATGCAACTCATCCAAACCAACAGATTGTAACAACAGGACTTGATTATAAGTAAGCTCATATATAGTTTGAAAATCATCACTGAGCTAGGGAATTTGCGGTTACCGTTATATTATTACTATCCTATGTAAAGGCGCAATAATTATACATGTACGTCTATGTAATTAATGAACAGGTTCTTACCGACGAAGAGAAATAAGATTTGCTGGAGATTAGACAGGGAGATTAGGAAGAATCTCGTCAAGCTCATCAACCGCCGGAGAGACGACTTTGACGTCGCGGAGAAGCAAAATCTCCACGAAGGTGACTGCACGAAGGATCTGATTGGCCTCATGATCGGTGCGGGCGGCAACACCGGCGGCTGTGTGGTGCCGCCCCCTCTAGCCAGGCCGATCACGGTGCACGACATCGTGGAGGAGTGCAAGACGTTCTTCTTCGCGGGGAAGCAGACCACGTCCAACCTGCTGACGTGGACGACGGTGCTCCTCGCCATGCATCCGGAGTGGCAGGAGCGCGCCCGCGCCGAGGTCCTGCGCGTGTGCGGCTCACGTGATGTCCCCACCCCGGACCAACTGCCCAAACTCAAGACGGTATGTTTTTATCATTCATCCCATGCAGTGCACGAATCAAAATTTTTTTTTTTTTTTTTAACAAAAAAGAAAATTGTTTCGGTTTCTGGGGGCGCAACAGCTAGGGATGATTTTAAACGAGACGCTGCGGCTGTACCCGCCGGTGGTGGCGACGATACGGCGCGCGAAATCCGAGGTGGAGCTGGGAGGCCGCGTCATCCCGCGCGGCACGGAGATCCTGATTCCGATAATGGCCGTCCACCACGACCCCCTCCTGTGGGGCCCCGACGCGGCGCGGTTCGAGCCGGGGCGGTTCGAGTCCGGGGCGGCCCGCGCGGGCCGGCACCCGATGGCCTTCCTCCCGTTCGGGCTGGGGGCGCGGACGTGCATCGGGCAGAACCTGGCCCTGCTGGAGGCGAAGCTGGCCGCCGCGATTCTCCTGCAGCGCTTCTCGCTCCGCGCTTCCCCCAACTACGTCCACGCCCCCACCGTGCTCATGCTGCTCTACCCGCAGCACGGCGCGCCCGTGATCTTCCGCGCCCTTTCGTGACCAAAATGCCCGGCCCCCTGCAGCTGGTTTATTATATTTGCATGCCCAAATGACCGAATACGTACGTACACCACCGACGGATCGGAATTCCGGCGGATGCGCATGCTAACCCCAGTTCACCGACCATGTATAATAATAATAATAATAATTTTTATAATTCTTTGGATGTGTAAACAAAATTATTTAAGTTGCCCAAAACACACTACTCCAGCCAATTCTCTCTCCTTTCTGATATTCTTCTTCAAAGTCTTCTTCTTTTTCCATGTATTAATGTATATTTTGTTTCTTTAATTTTCATGGCTTAATTACTTGTATGTACTATTCTCTTTCTCTATGTAAAAGTTTATGCTTGTTTATATTTTCACATAGATTCCCCTCCTCCTCTTAGTTATAATTAAGCATTGTAGCTTAACATTTAACTAATGTAAAGTACAACGCACAATGGTATCAGATATAGGCGGCATATACAAGAGAAAGTACGAAGGGCAGCAAATGTAACTTCGGAGCTTCAAATATATGATCAAAAAAATGGGTGATATATATATATATATATATATAGAGTTCGGCTATAGTGCTTATAAAAACACAAAGCACTTGGTGCTTGTAAATTTATTACCGTTAGATTTATATTTTTTTATCATTTTCAACCATTAGATTATACTATTCAACCAACCACCCACTCAATCCTAGAGGGCCCACATCATTCTAACCGCATATCTTTTAATTAATCCAATGGTAAAAAATCTACAAGCATCAATAACTTAGATAATTTTGAAAGCATAGAAGCTCAATTATATATATATATATGAGTCTGATTGGGATACTATTGATAGCACCAAACGTTTCGTGTTACTGAGTTTTCTGCTGTTAGATTTAACCTTTGGACTATTTTCACCCATTAGATTATACTATTTAATCAACAACCCACTAAACTCTAGAAAACCCAATCATTCTAACCATATATTTTTTTCATCCAAATGACGAAAACCTAATAGCATTAATACCTTAGTGCTATTGATAGTATTTCAGCTTAGTTATATATATATATATATATATATATATATATATATATATAAAAGAGAGAGAGCAACTAAACATCACCGGGAGGAGGTTGAGTATATCATCTTTCTTGAAAACAAGCTTAGGTTGCTCATTGAGCTCCCTCCTTAACTGATGTTGAACCTCTCAACTACATATGAAGGAGAGAATTAAAAAGTAGCTTTATTCAAACAGTATAAAGCCAGATAAGCTCTTATTAGTACATGCACACCCGCTTTGAAGCAAGTTTTCTTGTTTTGGCTCAAGTACATAGCTAAGACCCTTTTTGTGTTTTATTCATAGATGACGAACGACACAATAAGCTTGGCTAGCTAGTTAAAGATATATATCTTAGCTGGCAAAAATGTGTGCGTCAGGCATTAAACAAATAGGAGAAGGTTGTTAGTAACTAGCTTTCAGGAATGCTTGCTGCCTAAGCAAGCGCGCAATCCTCTCCTCAATGGCAATTTAGAAATTTGGTAAGCGGAGTATATTTAGTACTTTCAATCATGCATGTACGAATGAGAAGTTGGCAATCTTGTTTCAATTATTCATCCATTCATTTATATATGAAGGAAGCAGATCATCTCACTTATTAATTTTAGATAATGATGTACTTGGTGATTAGATTAAGGTTTCTTAGCTAGCACCAGAACACGTAGGAGAAATGATTGGGAATTAATACCCAGTCCCTATGCCAGCTACTCTGCAGGAGGGACGAAAATGTCAAAAAACTCCATTCGTATGATTGACCGAGAATGAGAAAGTTAGGAATCTTTTTAAATACTAACTATTGAAGCACCAAAGCAGACCGTATTGAGCCAGTTCAACCAATTTATTAAATTAAGATCAAATCAGGATCAAGAGGACAACCCAACTACACCGAACACAATCTGATATTTTGTAAATTGGTTTTCTATTTTTTAGAGTATATGGTTGTAACCTTCTCTACAATAAAGAATTAAGAATTGAGAAGTGCTTCTTAATTTAGTTGTATAAGTATCTCAAGAGAATATTAATGAAGCGTGGTCTTCTTAATTTCTTTACTAACAAGTGTTTGTGTTCAATTAAAACTCCTCATAGTTCTTTTCTGTTTTCGAACTGGTATTTATATTATAAGAGAAGCTGCAGCAAAAATATTTTTTTTTTTTTTTATTTTTTTTGAGAAACGCAAATGTGGATTAGTTACAATCACAATGCTTTACAGTGGTCCTTTCCCGCAAATTGGTAATACGCACTCATTTTCATCTCATGGATCGCATCAATAATAATAATAATAACATATTAATCTAGCATCATATCGTAATCACAAACCCATCTAAAATTTTTCTTATCTATTATTAGATCCAAACGTCCGCTTTGTTACAAATTAGAGGAAGTTGGAGACATACAAAACGAAGAGCAGTGTGGAGGACAAATGTGAATTATGTGAACACCGAAGCTGTGGAGGACAGGAGCAGCGCGCGTGTTCTACGTCAAGTCGGGGCCCAGCAACCTGCTGGTCGTCAAGCATAAAGCTGTGCGCCCGGCAGTCGACTGACCGACGGTTATGCAAAGATAGCTGCTTCCAGGTTTTGTGCACACCTTTGTTTTATTGTCTGTGCGCGAAACTCTGAATAGTTTTCTCTATTTAAAAATTACTTAAATATTTAGATAAAAATATACAAAGCTTAACTGAACTATAGATCATTTTGAAACGGTTATCCAATTTTTTAAAATTTTAATCTTACGAGCCAGTCTTCCAATTTGTTTGATTTGAATCGGTCAACGACACTTTAACTTCATAATTTCAACATATTATTTATTTTGATAAGTTTGTAATTACGAGAATTGCATGAAGTATCTTAATTAAATATGTAGAGATAAAGGACGCATTTAAACTTTAAGATCAAATCAAATACATTTAAAGGTTGGTAGTAATTAACATCAAAATTTTGAAATGTTAGGTAACCAACTTAAAGTGTTCCATAATTCAAATGAGTTACGTTTTGTTTACCAAACATTAATTTATTGTAAGACTTGAATTCTGCTGGAAGTAATTTATCAATTGGGCCAAATTGTATTATTATGCTGTGTAAGTGTAACTTACGGATTTTGTTAGTGTCGTGTAAATTTTAATTTTTTTGGGTACCTTGTCGTATTTTTCTCATTCAGTTGTGCTTAGATCGGGTTATTACACAGTATCCGAATTAAATTACCATTCCTAGACCAGCTCTTGTGTATACAGAGTCAATCCTAGCTACTCTACAAACTCTTGAAAGATATTTCTTTTCTTTTTTTTGAGAGAGAGATAGGTAGCATGTTACCCATTTTGTTTTATTTCATTTAAAAATAAACTTAGTTAGAAATGTGAATCAACTAGGATTCAAACTTATAACCTCAGATACTAACTAACAAGCTCTTTATCACTTGCGTCAAGAATATTTCATTCACTTTCTTTACAGGCTTGGATTCTGCACTCTCCATGAACATCCAAACATGGCGTAGTAAACTCCCGTGCGTGAACCCATAACACCGTTTCAAACTGCTCCTTAAGCTGGGCGAGGCCTTAATCAGTTTTACTGTCAGATTATAGTCCTGCCGGAGTGCGCTGGACGGATCATGCGTCATGGAGGAATCATGCTTCAGGGTGGGTACACCGGCACATACATATTGACTTGATTAGGCAATGAACTGCAGCAACATTGTGAGGACGCTTCTTAAATCAGAATCAACCATTGTTTAGATATTATCACCTCACTATTTTTTTTGTGCGAATGTCCAATTATTGTGCCTGCAAAATGTTGAAAATAGTTACTTTACATTTGAAATCGGCCACCGTAGTAACCTATTGATTCGGATTCACACATTACTGATCTAAAAAATAAATGAAGCGGATAGCATACTACCATTCTCTCTCTCAAAAAGAAAAATCAAGATCGAAATTGCCTTCTGGTTATAGAAAGCACTTCAACTATGTTAACCCTAATTCACCAAGCAGAATATTCAATTCAGTGCATCTACATTGTTGTATAAAGAAATGAGAATATCATAAGTTACCTGCACAATATTGCGGTTGTACATTATACATGTGTGAAGACTTAAAACCCTCTAAACGCTAGCAGAAAATCGCAAGCACATCAACCAACTCACCTAGTTTAGCTTCCCCTGGTGAAAGGGATTACAAAAATCAGCAAGCAAAAAAAAAAAAAAGAAACTGCGATGATCTCTGTAATTACGTAGACATTCCATCTTACACGCACAATCTAGAATTCCACTTCCTTGAAATTCCATGATTTGCAGCTTTCAAAAAGGGATATTAAGGGTCATTCTCCCGAGTCTCATCAATGGAGATGGGCTAGTTCCGAAATTTTTTCAGTCAAATCGATCTATAATTTTATACGAAATGGTGGTGTAATTGACAAAAGCTTCACCTGTTTGTGGACAATTCGATCCCCCTCAAAGTCAAGATTTTTATATGGTTAGTCCTGAAAAATAAGATAGGGTTGGAGGGGAGAGGACATGGAGACGGTGGACCCCTTCTTTTTACGATGTACGTGTTCTACAACTTTGCTGAAAAGTTTACTACCAAACAAACGTTTCCTCGGTTAAGGGATTATAGGAGGGGATATGTTACAAAGGAGGTATACAGGGGATAGAGAGTTAGTGATTATCACTGCCACTTGGTGTGCTCTTTGGTTGGAGCGGAATAGAAGAATCTTTGCGAATACTAAGCTCTCGTTGGGGTCCTTGTTGGTTGAGATTAGAATTCTCACGAATCTATGGTCCCGTTTCTGCTCCAATAATAATTAGTGTTGATCTTTTTTTATGAAACTTTTTTTTTTGGGAGGCCCAGCTGCCCACCTTGTAGCCAAGTTTATTTTCTAAATGAATGATGCGGTAACATGCTACCCTTTCTCAAAAAAAAAAAAAAAAAAACATGAATACAATTAGAACTTATTGTAGAACTTATCATTCCCTCTCTCTCAACCTCCCTCCTTACATATTATATGAAAAAAGAGTAGCAACCTATGATAATATGGTTCTAATGAACAACAAATATACAAAAAGAAAATGTAGAAAATTCTGGCGTGTGATATTATTTCAGCAAAAAGGTCTTCAAATATATTAATTTCAAAACACTTGCAACTTCCCTGTTAACTTCTTTCCAAATATGCAAGCGTTGCAGGCATATAAAAAGCCTGAAACAGAAGGAAATAAAGGAAAAGGAAGTACCAATAATTTAACTTGCACTGGGTTGTTTGTAAGAATCAGATGGAAAGGTCAAAGGTTGCCACATTGTTCAAAGTGCAAACACATGACAATCATCAGTCTTAGCTGCAACTCAATTTCCAAAAGCAGCTAAAGTTTGATAAGAACAACAATAAATTGTCCAAAATTCACTCAAAATGCCCCAATTTATGATAAACAGGCCACATAGTAGTTCTAAAGGTTCAGTTTCCATCAGTTCATCAAATGCGTAATTAGGCAAAAAGGTGAAATAGCACATCACTAAGCATTTGAAATATCACATCGCTAAGCATTTGCGAATCGTACTATATGCAATGAAATCAATATCCAACTCCTGTACTCATAGGCATTGAAGTTTGTCAAATTCTTTAAATAAGGCACTCTGTGCAGTTTAATTCTCTTTTGCAAATGTCCATTTCATGTATCAGAAATGTCAGAATACTATAGGAACCCAACCAAGTATTACTGTATTACAAATCAACTAAGATTTTTGGGTGCAAATAAAATACATCATCAACTAAGCATCAGAGTTGCCCCAGTCATGCTTTAATATTCAACTTTACTATGCAATACAGCCAAAATAATAACTGAAGATATTGATTGAAAGCAACTATACATCAAAAAAAATATTTCTCAATGTTTTTAATTAGTTATGATACAATTTTCTTTTCCAAGTATTCTGCCCTTTTCATCGAAATACAGAGAAATGTAAACTTGTGAAGAGGCAGCTAAAAGTGGTTTCCCACTATACAGCGAAAGAAACAAATAAAACAACATTGAGACATATACCACTGTATAAAAGATTAACCTAGAGATGGCTTTGGGCTAGCAAGAAGGTACTTCAGAAGGCACAAGTTGCTAAGTTCCTCAGCTCCAAACGATGTTGGTCATCAGAGATGTTTAATACACTGCGGAGATTCGTCATCAATGCTTCCTGTTCCCAACTTATGGGTCCAGAAACGTACAACGCGATCAAAGTGGAACGGTAGGCAGACAACTCAAACAAGCGTGTTTGTGTTGTAAGCAGTTTTTCTGAAGGAATAGGTTGTTTTCTTCCATGGCAACAAGAAGATTCAGCGTCATCCCAATTATCGTGAAAGTCCTGAACTGGATCAGCAATAGGATAGCGATAGGAACTATCACCGACACTACAACTACCAACAGAGGATGAGGTAATCTCAGCACAGCTAGGTTCTGGAATTCTCCTACTTGCAGCCATATGAAAAAAGCCAGTTGTTCTGTCGTTTAAGGAAGAATGCATGTTATTGTCACCCTGCATTATGCATGGGGAAGCAACAGCATCTACCTTCTCCCATAAATGAGGTGAATGTCCTGCCACCAGTTGTTCACATCTTCTTCTCTTGACTGCTCGCTGCTTTTCGATAGCTCCATCGATTGACTTGGCAGGACGCGATAGGACCGGTGATTTTCTCTTCATGCCTGGAGAAAACTTTTCTCCTTTGAATGTTCTACCAGTTTGCTTTCCACAATCCTACATTAATTAAAAAATATATTTATATATATGTTAGAAATCATAAACAAAATTGCAACGCAAAATGTCTGCAAGGGCACGTGATACAAATTATAGAACAATTCAAAACCCAAATACTAGAAGAAAAATCATTGCTTGCACCAGCACTCGATGTTAGCCATGCACTGCCCTTACCTGAATGCCCCCCATCTCATCACACACTACAATCCCAACCTTGCAGCGAATTGCAGCCTTTTTCGTTGTTTAAAATTAACATCCTTTTCTGTGGTTGCTATTGAAAATATGTGATGGATGGACAGCATCAGGTATGGTGCTGCACCACAGATGTTACGCAGCCGGTAGAGGCGAAAGATATATGCAGAAAATAATGAAACAATAGGAAAGAAGAACCATTCACGCACAGTATGCGGAAAGCAAATGAGAATAGATAGCAGTGATGTTACCTTAGGAATCAGAATCCATTGGTCATCATGCCAAAGCTGCCGTAGTCGAAGGTTGCATCTTTGGGCTTCAAACTCCTCGCAGCAATCAAGAAGTCGAACAAAATAATGATGCCCATCGACGACCCTCGTCATCTCCGCGAGTTTCCACGAGCCATTGTCGAAGACCTCAAGGATGTCACCGGACGCCAAATCTAGCGGATCCGCCATTAGAGGAGGAGAGGGTCGAATTGCCTTCCTTGGCACTCTCTCCACAGCTGTACACTTGTCCCGATAGCATTGGTCGTACTCGTATCTAACATGATAGAGGCGCCCATTACCGGATATTATCTGGGCAGGCCACCAGGAACCCATATGAGACTCCACCTTCCTTTGTACTTCAATTTTGCTCCCTTTCTTGAATCTCATGATTGAGGGTTTGTTGCGAATGCCAGTCACTATTCTAGAGAAAAAAGGAAAGAGAGGAAGAATCAACACCAGGATTATATAGCGAAAATGAACAATAGTGATAAAAAACAAAAGCTTTCAGAAAAAAAAAAAAAGATAAAGATAAAAACAAAATTGGAAAATATTTAAAAGGAAAGATTCATCATATCAAGAACAGATCATAGTTTCAGTTAGTCATAATAATCTCCAAAATAGAATGCAAGCGTGAAAATTGAACAAAACGAGACGCTATACTACTAAAACAAAAAGGAAAGGAAATTAATCCAGTTACAGAAAATCTCCAATAAATTTTCCACCAGTTATCAGCAGCTTGGAAATTGAAAAACTTTTAAAGGACAGTTATTGGGACGCTAAACTAAACTCCAAAATCCTACTAGTATGAAGCAACTTTCAAAAACAGAAAAAATAGTATGAAGCTCTTAAAGGTAACAACTACAGAACAGAAAAAACAAAAAAAAAAAACATGAAAAGGGAGCGAAATAGTGCTCTATAAACCGGAAAATTATAAACGAAATATACATCACTCATGGAACATCGAAATTATACCACATGATTTTCCAAATCCCGAAACTAATACATATAATGCTAATGATGATGCGTGCGATCTTATGAAAGAGACTCTAGTAATAGCCGATTCAAGGAAACGAAGCTCCATTAATGATTTTCCAAGCCTCAAACAAATTACAAAACATAACTACCGATCAATGAAAGATCAAAACAACACCACATGTGAAGCAAATTAAGAGATTGCTCACCTCTTGATGCGCAAGCGATGAAGAAGACGATCGAGAACGAGAGATCAAACGCGCGATTTCTTTAGTCTCCCTCCTCTATTTCTCCTTCCGATCACGGCCGCTAGTAGTGATTAACAAATTTTTTACGAGAAAAAAAAATACGACGAAATCGGAGTGTACAGGAGGGCCTCTTATAAATATTCGAATGTAGAAAATCAGCCAATCACAACCGTTGGATAGAAGCTTTTCCTCCTCCTACTCGAATTAGGGACGATGGAAAGGAAACGAACGGCTATGATTAGAGTCGGCGTTTCGGAAAAGGAGAGCGACGGTTTTAGTGCTTACTCACCGAGTCGGAGAATGACTCGTGTTCAATGGTGTATGCCGACGCTTGGTTTTTTTTTTTTTTAAATGAGTTAATATCCTACAAATCCGTATAAATATAGTAAATTATAAATATATTTCTATAAAATTTAATTTTTATATATTATTCTTTCAAAATTCTAATGCTTTATATATTACTCTGATTTGTTACCGTTAAAATATTATTTATTTTATAAGTGAAATAACTATTTTACCATTATAAATATGTTTTTTTAAAAATTTTAATTATTAATTAAAAAGAGGTAAAAAGATTAATTCACCTCATTAACTAACTAGGATTAAGTATTTTATCTATGATTAACTAATTTTTTGAAACTGATCCTAACAATACGGACATATTTGAAAATATTAGGACTTTCTTAAGAATAATATATAAAAGTTAAACTTTATAAAAATATATTTATAATTTATTATATTTGTAATGACCTGTATAAATTAATCATTTTATAAAATATACTTCGTTCTAATTTTTTCTTTTTTTTTTTCCAAGGAAAAGAAGGAAGGGATAAGTTGGTAACGCGCCACGTTGGAATGTAATTTAGATGTCACGGAAACCACATGATGAAAAGGTATGGGATCAGGAGATTCGGTAGCGGCCGTTAAGGATTTGGTTTGTAGGGGTCCATTAATACATAATATATTTGTTTTAAATTCACAATTATCTTATGGGCTGGATTCGCCCAGTTGAAAGCCTCTGCAATCATTGATTTTTAGAACAAGCTCAAATAGCAAAGCACTTACCAAAACGACACTAGTAAAAATATTTAGAGTAACCCAAATATATTGCTAATGTGACGTTTTCAATCAATAGAATTGTCCACCTTCGTTTGATACATCCCATCACTTATTAATAGAAAGAAAAATTTTTTGTCGTACTTTTTTTTATCAAATAAAGAGATATGATTAACTTGTTACTGTTGATGTAATGTAGATGTGATACAGTAAACTCCCTTCAAAACTAGACAAAGGAGATTGAGAGATTTTTTTTTTTTTTTTCGAGAAAGGGGTAGCACGCTACCTGCTTCATTCATTAGGCAAATAAATTTAGCTACATAAGGTGAGACAGCTAGGGCCTCAGACAGGCGGAAAAGCAAAAAGAGAAAGGTTCACGAAAAAGGCTAAGAAAAACAAAGGCGAAAAACAGTCGTGACCAGGTCTAAACCAAGACTTAGCCACATCCAGCAATGCGGAACTCGGCCCACTCATTGGCCAACACTCCGATACGATAGGCTGTTAGGGAAACATCAGGAGATTGAGAGATGTTGAAAGAATATAATTATATTCCAGCTTATAAAAGCCTTTATTTGAGAGATTTCGAAAATCGACTGTAATAAGCAAGAAGGAAAGTTGGATTCTGGTGGAGATGTCACTGAACTTTGGGATTTTGCAATACATCAATCTCCGCCCGGTTGGCGGTGTTTGTTTAAGTTTAAGAGAAATATTCTTCATTGCTGTTTGTGTTAACTGGTACTAATTACCAAAATCTATCAAGCTTCATCTCAAATTGAATCTTGCAGGAATCCTACAAATACAAGCAGACACTACACACAGTAAAAGCTACTCATCAGGTCGATCAAACATAGCCACCTTTTTCTGCGCTCGAATTAGTAACAACTACAAATTGCTTGTTATCAGTGAATAGTGCGTAAAAGAGTATGACTGCAGTCCTTTCGCCGCTTCATAACAAACTGTGTTTTTTCCTTTGTTTAGAATTCGTTGGTGGAGAACCCTCTCGATTCTCATTTTGCAGTTTCCTTCGCAAGACATTTGAGGACCTCCCACTCGGCACATTCTCACCTGAATGATTTGATGCATAAGCTTCTGCCATCTTCTTCCTGCATTCCTTGCTAGCGATATCGTGATCAACCACTATAACATTTAGAAAGTTCTTAATAATTAATTCAGGGATTCAACAAGAATATCCTTACAAAAGAAGAACAAAGGATGGCGAATCATAAAGAAATGTTATATAGCTAGGACCATTTTTGAACAACCATGCTCATGAACTATTGTGTTTGATTTTGAAAGCTGTTTAAAACAGCTGGGAAACAAAAATCTAATAATTTTAAAAAAAGAATCAACAAAAAGCTTACCTGGCTTTGGATAATCCTTCCCAATAATGCACCTTGCTTTCTTCTGAACACTTAGTGGGGCAGTCCAAGGTTCGTATATATATTCGTTAGGCATATCTGAAAAAAATAGTCATTTGAAACCTCTTGAAATAATGCGGAAATTTGATGTAAACGATAGGTTCAACTGTATTAGAAGATAAATCTAAATCATGTTTAAGCACCTTTCAACACCGGGAGAAAATGTCTTATGTAGTTTCCGTTTGGATCGTACTTCTTCCCAAAAGAGATTGGAGAATAAATTCGATAATACTGTTT
This sequence comes from Ananas comosus, assembly GCF_001540865.1. Classification (NCBI taxonomy): domain Eukaryota; kingdom Viridiplantae; phylum Streptophyta; class Magnoliopsida; order Poales; family Bromeliaceae; genus Ananas; species Ananas comosus. The sequence goes on along the minus strand of NC_033625.1, from coordinate 315,482 downwards.
TAGAGGATAAGCAAGATTAATCAACATAAGCAATCGTTCTGCTTGAAAATACAGATTAAAAGATATTTGTGACTAAGTAAGAACGATTTCTTGCAGACCTGATAGAAAAAGGATGAACAGGAGAGCCATAACCAATTACCATTGTTTATGGCCCAGTCAGAATCTATCAGTAGTCTTTCGAAGACATCACGTCCCTTCTCCCAGTGGATAAACTACATGTAAAAAATAAATTACTTGAGGCCAAAGCAGACAAATTTGTACACAAAACAAAATATTACATATTGTGATAAATATTTGAAGTCTGATACTTTAAATCCATAACTGAATTTTGCCAGCTCAGTAGTTAAAAGGGTGAGAAGATTGCCAAATCTCTAGAACGATTCAAAGCGGCAACCTTTTACTCCTAGGCAAAATGTCTAGGCACTTAGGCGGCACAGATATAAAAATAAAGCTTGAAAATTTGATCTTGGCGACTAAACTACCCACTACATAATTCAAAATGTGAGAGAGAAGGTTGTCAAATTGATCGAAGTAAATGGCAAACCCCTAAAAGTCCTAGGCAAAGCATCCAGGTAATTTGGTTGACACCAAAAAATTCATTTTCCAATACACATGCAACAACTTATATAGTTATAACATAAAATAAAATTTCACATCTTCAAAAAAAGAAAATTTCACAATATAAGACATAATTATTTAAAAGATCTTACCAGATCGCCACGTGTCAGGAAACATGCAACGGAATGCCGTGCTAGATGGTGAACCCATCCCCACTTCTTCAGCTATTGTTGACAACATGAGCAAGCTTCAGATCATCTGGCTGATATGTGAAAACTTCAATATACAGAAAACGGACAGAGACAAACTGTTCTATCCATGCATTATATGGGACTTTTTGACCAACCTGGATCATTATAGCATCAATCCAAGGATATCCTGTCTGACCTTCTCTCCAAGCTACAAGCAATTCTTCATCATCCCTCCAAGGAACCTATACAATAAAATGCAAAATTTCTATTGTGAAAATGAAAAGTTTATGTGAAAAAAAGTGCAATCTCATAATTATCCTTGATAATTCAAGTTGAAAGTATAAAAAAGATGCAGGAAAATTGGCAACTTTGCCAGACAGGTAGAATGGTTTGAAAGATCATGAAAGGGATCAAAACGAATCAGGCCATCCAGGTCATGGTCTGCTACAAAGTGAAGTAGCAATGTAATTCAGATCCAGGTTCTATCTTGACAAAGTTAAGCGATCCACAAAGGAGGCCTGGGAGGCATCAAAATCTAAGCATACTTTGGCTTTTGCGATGACGAAAACTAGGCTGATGATAAAGGTGCAAACTACCATGCTTACCTGCTTGCAGATTTTGTTGCCTCTCATACAGTCAAAATTAGGAGTTCCAAAGGCCACCGTATAGAAGAAGTCTCGCCACAGTAACTAGTCAGAAAAAAAAGAGAGCAAATATCAGATAATACTATCAATTATAGATATAATAATTTTTCCAGCTGATGCAGAACAGACCTGCCCAGCCAGCGAAACCGGAGGCGATGTATGCTTTCCAACACTCTTGTAGATATCATGAAGGCATTGGTAAAAGTATCTCGAAGAAAGACAACCAAACTGCACAATAAGAACATAACGACCTTCTTGAACCATTCAGCAAAGAATTAAAGAAGATAGAGAGGTATAACTTAAAATATATATTACTACCTATAAGACTCACTTTCAGATATGGTGATAAGAGAGTGGTTGCTGGCTTTAGGAAAGCGGAGGGGTCACCTTTCGGCTTCTCAAATTTTGCTACCCACTCCTGCAAGATCCAAAAGTATGCTAACAACAATATCTCTAAATCCTCCAAAAGGTTCACGTAAAACAACCTTTGGACAGAGAGTCAATTCTTCGTAGATGTGAGGGGGAAAACAAGTGTATAGTATGGAGGAAATTAATATCAAAGTAAAAGGACAGAGTAAGAGCTAAGTGATCAAGGAGAGATAATATACCTTATCCTTAAGCGATTCCTTCAATCTCCTCAGAGCTTCTGACTCACCCCCTCGGAAGGGAGAAAACTCTTCCTAGAGCAGTAAGTAAACGTCATCAAGGACAAGGCATCAAAATGATTCACTTACTCTCCCTACGCTGATGTTAAGAACCACAAACCTGACTAATATCTCCATAGCCAAGTTCCTCAATTTTCGGAACGCTTAGCAATTGATATTCCCCAGTATCTCCTACAGGAGGAAGCTCATGATACGTCACAGATAGCGGCTCTGGGGGCTTCCCGGCAAGTGCTACAAATGATTGATACGTCAAAGGCGCTCGCCCCCCATTCTTTGAATTGAGAGTGCATACAAGAATTTTAAACAAAAACTAAACTGTCATTATCCATCCAAAAAATAGTAAATACTAATTTAACATGAAAGGAGTAAATTGTTTATCATCGCCCCTAAATTTAACAAAATTCTCCCTTTTAACCCAACCATTTAACTTCTAGAGTTTGGTCCTTAATGGCTATCAGTTGTTTCACCTGGAAGTCCTTTCCATCAAAACCCCAATAGCTCAGACGGGAATTGGTGGCAAATTCCATCTGAATTAACCAACTTTTTGACAAAATGAACTTCACTGAAACAACTACAACTTGTTAGTAACTCGATAACAAAAATTGAAAGGCAGGGACCAATGCTATGCAACTTTGGTAAAACCTGGGGAAAACGGTATTATATATTCTAAAAAAGAATCCTCAAAAAAAACTTACGAATATACCTTTTCTATGATATCTGCGGGGTTGAAGAGGGTGTGGCTAACGGGAGAAAACACCTGGATTCCTGAAGCAGAGGCAAAATCCTAGAAAAAACCAATCCAAAATTCTCAAGTTAGATCTTTCTATTTCGGAAATTTCACAGTTTCCACTCATATCAGACGATTCAACTCACCGAAACTTGCTTATCGCGTGCTAGAGAGTACGGCTCCGTGTCAAATTCAAAGCAAAGCTTCCCGATATTCCACTACAACATAGGTACAATAAACAAGGGGATCCCGATCACAAGCCCTAGCTTCAATTGTATAGAAATTAAAGTGGAAAGAGAAAGAGGAGGACGCTTACGTCCTTTAAGACGCGGCAAATGAGAGGGGCGGGTTCGCCGCGGAGGAGGAGGAGGCGGGAGCCGAGGCTGCGGAGGGCGGAGTCGAGGTCGGCGAGGCTGTCGAGGAGGAACCGGATCCGGTTCAGGCCGGACCGGGCGGACCCGGGCGAGAAGGCAGTCGGGTCCGGTTCGAGATAGCGCGGGTCGAGCACGAAGACCGGGAAGAGGCGGGCGCAGCCGCCGCGCCGCGCGTGGTCCAGCGCCGGGTTGTCGTGGATCCGCAGACCCTTCCGAAACCACACCATCGCGTTCGACTCCATCCGAGAGCGTGGAGATCGCCGTGGAGGGTTTCGAGGGGACGGAGACGAACACGAAGACGAAGACGAAGGTGGTGAGGGGGTTGATGGGTATCGGACGGCCGGTATTTGAAAGAGCATGGCAACGGTAACGGGGGGTTGATTAGTGGCCACGTCACTTTCTCGGTTCCCTGTGTGCAGGTCAAGCGCGGTGGTCTGTTGGTACTGTTTTCCGCGCACGCGTGGCATCACAACAGCCGTTTGTAGGCTCGTGATTTATTTATTTATTTATTTATACTTTTTGTAAAACAATCTCTGACTAACAAAGGGCCAAACTATTTTAGCCCACAACAAGCCCACGTTGCTATGCCTCACAGTTAGATAATGGGCCATCTCTACAAATTATCCTCCATTTGTTTCCATGGGCCCACTGCCTTAGGAGTAGCCAATTTGCCTGATCACGTGAGTATCACGTGACTCCTCGCCCCACGGGCCACAGGCCACAGGCCACAGGCCGCAGATGGGTCTCGAAGCTCGGGTTCTCTCCAGTCTCCAGTCTCCGGTCTCCATCGCAGGACACTCTGGCACGTCTGCACGTGTCCCCCGGCCGAAGCCAAAGGGGCATCTCTACAAATATCCTCCGATAGCAGGGGCATATCGGTAATCTCACGTGCTCAGTGAAACGAAAGCAAGGGGTCGGGCGGGGGGGGGGTCTAGGTTTTGTTTCCTCGTGTTGCGTCGTTTTCTCTTTCTCATCTCTTCGTTATGTGGCCGCAGCTGCTCTCGGACTCTTAGGGTTCGCCTCTCCTCCGCTATTTTTTTTTCCCGATTGAATTATTCATCCATTTCTGTGTAATCTATGTGTAAATCTAACTCGTTTATTCACCGATCTAATGCGTGATTGCAAAGGTTTCCTTCTTTTTGTTATTTTTTTAACTGGATCTCATCTCATCTCATCTCATCTGAGTTACCTTTCCGTTTACCTAGTTGATCTGTAGTGCGATCGATTTGTCGCCTTTGTTTGTAGCTATTGTGTCTGGGCGATTTCTTATGTTAGGGTTTTCTAGGACTGGATTCGGTGATACCTCTTTAGTAGGGTTTTGGAGAGATCTAGTAGGGTTTTAGGTTTCGGTTCTTCCAGTTTATCTGCTAGAAAAGAATAGAAATTTTACATTTTTTTTCTGCTATTTTTTATATCTATAGTTCATCTGAATTTGTATGGTGATTCGGGGAATATTTTGCTGATGTATAATATCGTGAAGGAAATGTTATTTTTCTGTTTCTCTTCCAATTTTAGAAAGGTTTGATAGGTCTTCTGGAACACAGTATGTGCTAATTTACATCATCTTCCTGGGGACTTATTTCTTCCAGTGCTGTTACTTTTATATATAATCTTGGACATAATGAGTGTTCTTTCGTGTTTCATTTCTAGATCATTATTCGCAATCAAAGGAAGATGTAGAGTCTTGCAAATGAGTAGTTGCAAAATGATTTACCTCAAGGAAACAAGTATAATTTTTGTTGATTGTCAAACTTTGTGACAGAATTCTTCGTGGTTTCTAGTTCCTTAGTTATAATATTATTTTATATGCTTGTTGCATGCATACTTTCATTTAAAGTGCGAACAGCATAATAAAGCAGAGGGTATTCGAAGCTCTCTCTCTCTCTCTCTCTCTCTCTCTCTCTCTCGTGCGCGCGCACGCACGCATGCACTTACCCCCAAGGCCTTTTTACTAACTCTTAACTGTATTTCTCCTTTTTTGTGTATCCAGCTTGGTTCTGCTGGTGTCCTGGAATTTAACGCAGAAAGATGGCCCAACATAATCCTATTGTTTTTCTTGATGTATCTATAAATGGTGGAACTGCTGAAAGAATGGTCTTTCAGGTGATTTTGTGTCTTTTTAATCTTATGGGCATCTTTCTCTGTCCAATTACTCAAAAGTCTTTTCTAATAGTCATTGAGATTTAGCATGGCGGGCATTCTGTTCTTCATTAACACTCTTAATTGCATTATGTGCTTCTGTGCTTATCTTCTCTTGCCTACATATAATGAATTCAACACTGTTCACTGAAAGCTTTATTGTGCTTTCAGCTCTTTGCTGACATTGTCCCCAAGACTGCTGAAAACTTTCGAGCACTTTGCACAGGTAATGACCTTCTCCATATTACTTGTTTGAGAGAAGAAATAAACTTCTGGCATGGGCATTATGCTTGCAATGCGAGAATGGCTTGCTTTTTCTGTTCAGCATTTTATCTATTGTTGCGTCATTTGTTACTTGATTGATGTTAAGATATCTACATTTGAACCTCCAACCATGTACTTGACCATATGAAACATGCTGCAGTTCATTTCTCTATTTAGTCATAACTTGGTATAGAATGTCTTTTTTGGTGTACAGCAGTAAGAAATTTATTTGGTGTTTCAGAAACTAGAATGATTTTTCATAAGTTGTCACCATCTTACTTGCTTTAAATAAAGGTTATAAATGCGACTTGCTTTTTGGTATCTAGTTGCTTCATTGGGATTATTGCTGAAACTGTGTTTAGAGGAAGAAGAGATTTCTTGAAGTTTTCTATTACAAAGTTTGTTGCAGCTTCTGCCATATTTTCATTATTACTTTTTGTGATTTAGCGCTGCTCTGCTCTGTTTCTAGTTGCATTTTCGAAACTTAGGTTAGCATTGGATCAATTGCTCATTTAGTTGCATTAGATTGTAGTTAGCATCTTGAATACAATGACAGCTACATGATACTCAGGTAACCCTTTTTTTAACCAATGTGTAATTCTGTGTTGGATCCTTATAAAACGATTGCAAAGGTAACTTCGTCTGTAGGTTTACATTGAATAGTATGACTTGTGCCAATTAGAAATTGATGAAGATCTTGGTTGCACTTAAATGACTATTTTGTAGATGTTACTACTGGTTTTGATAACTTGGTCTAAATGCTCGCTTAGAAGCTACGTGAAAGTGAAAAATGAAAAGAAAAGGTGTTGGTACCAATTGTTATAAAAGTGTAGTTTTGAATAAATTTATAAGCATTTTTAAATTTGTACTAGGTATTCAGAACTGAATATAAGCTGGAGCATTTCTTATGCCTTTAACAATTCTAACAAGTGCCCTAACTTTTCTTTTCCATTTGAACCCTTAATATACATTTGTTTCCCCACAAGAATTCTAGGAGAAGTTTATGGAATCTATGAATATTCTGCTCATGTTTCAATGTTTTCCCCACCAGGGGAATCTCACAATTATTCACCTTTCATGTGATCACTGGGCTTTTCTTCTACATCACTTCATAATGTGTCTGCTAGTTAACCCAAAAGGCATACGTTAGTTCAATGTGTATGGCATTTAGTTGGAAATGAAACACTACCTTTTACCCGGCTATCGGCCGTCTAGAGTTGTATTTTAGATGATGTAGAAATAAATGAAGTTGAAATCTAGATTGCTAGGTATGAGATCCTTACTTTTTAACTTTCTTTACTTACATTCTTGTAATATATGCAAATATGTCAGCTGGCTTCTTGCGCTTTACTATTTCTGCTGATTTTAATGTATTTGTAGGTGAGACGGGAGTTGGATCTACAACTGGAAAGCCGTTACACTACAAGGGATCCATCTTCCACCGTGTTATAAAAGGCTTTATGGCACAAGTATGTTATTTCTATCCTTTTTCTTTCTTAAAATAACACCCTTCTTGGAAATATGGTTATTAAGGGTTAACAATATCAGTCTGTGCAACATATTTTGCCATCAAAATTAGTTAGCTGTGATGCCTTTTGTCCTTCTCCTTTTCTATGCTGTAGGATACAGGGCAAATGGTCTCAACTGCTTTTCTTGTCATGTAGTATTTAAGGTTGTATTTTGTAATGCTGTATACCCTTATAATTTTTGTGAACTCCGTCATTTAAATAATATTATGGAGTGTTTTATCTTTGTCATATGCTTAATACTTTGTGTTTTTTTTTGGCAGGGAGGTGATTTTTCTAAACGTGATGGTAAGCTTTCTGGCTTGATCCTCTGATCCTCCTTATACCGTTTTGTTTTCCCTATTGCCTTATTTTCCCATTTATTATAATGTTGAGAAATAAGTTATCGCCAGCGTATATTTCAATCAGCCTTCTCCTTTTTTATGTTGTTTTACTATTGGCAAACCTGTACTTTTAGGTAGCATGACTTGTGGGAGTAGTTGCAGCTTGGTGGTCAGTGCTACTAAAAATAAATATTTTACCCAGTAGAATCCTGATAAATATCATCATAGTTAAGGGAGTCATAGTAGCGCATTGTGCTTGAACATGTAAAAGTTTGGCCTATTTAAGGGTAGTTTACTTCCCCCCTTCCACTTTTGTCCTCAGCCATCCAACTGGTTGTGTGGTGAGTAGTTCTACACGATTGCAGAGTCTCATATAAGATAATAAGAAATGAAAAAGTACTCTGTAAGTTGGACTATTGTTTTAGTGCTGTATTCGACTGTTCTCAAGTTTTCATGTCCTAATGATTTTCAGGAACTTATAAAAGTTTGGCCTATTTAAGGGTAATTTACCTTCCCCCCTCCAATTTGTCCTCAGCCGGCTGACTAGTTGTGTGTGATGAATGTTTCTACATTATTGCAGAGTCTCATATAAGATAACAATACAAGAAAAAGTACTCTGTAAATCAGACTATTGTTTTAGTGCTGTATTCGATTGTTCTCAAGTTTTCATGTCCTCATGATTTTTCAGGAACAGGTGGGGAGAGCATATATGGTGGGAAATTTGCAGGTAATTATACTTAGAAACTCCATACAGTGTGGTAGATAGAGATGTATGTTCGTTGGTTTTCTATTCATCAGTTCAGAATTCTGGCATGGGTTTATTGCAAAACTAGTCTTGCTGGGATTTGTGCTATGTAATGTTTTTGTCCTTGCTGTGCTCATGAAACATTTTTGTTTATTTCATACATTACGTTCATCGTCAAGTACATCTGCTCTCGTTTGTGGGAAATGCATGGAAGGTACATAATTGTAGCATATGCTGATAAATTATACAACTAAATTCTGTTGCGCTTCTTAATCTTCCCTTTGTTGTCACAATGGGTTTCTTATGTGCTATAGCTTGATTTTTACAAATAAGTAATTCAGCAAGTATTTTTGAGAATTTCACCTTGTACCTCCCTTTTCTCAATGAAAGAACCTAGAAATTAATGCTAAGTGACTGAATACCAACATTTCTCAAGATGTCAGAAGTATGAATTTCTTGATTCTTGTGATCTGTGGCTAAAAAAGTTGCTTCATTTACCTGAAACTTTGTTTTGTCTTGAATGTTTAAGGTTCCTTCTCACATATTTCGCACAAAATCAGCACTTTCCTTTGCTTTTAATTGTTCTTTGTAGAATTTAGTATTACTTAAACTGACAAAGTTCCAGGTGGATAATTTGTTGTAATCTGGATAGGCCTTACTGTTTTTCCTGCATGCAACAGTAGAGCTTCCACTTAAGGCTTCTAACTATGATAGCTATTTCCCAGCAAACATAGCAGGACTTTCAAAATATATGCTTGGACAAGGAAATTTTCTAGTGTACTATCACGTCCTCTTATATTAAATGTATGAGATACATGATAATTCTGGTGTAAGCTCATAATTCACTTATTGTGTCTGTTTTCCTGCTGATGAAAGTTAATATCCAATGTTTCAGATGAGAACTTTGTGCTCCGTCATGATGGCGCTGGTGTCTTATCTATGGCTAATGCTGGTCGTGACGCTAATGGCTCCCAGTTCTTTATTACTTTTAAGTCTGCACCTCATCTTGATGGGTTAGTTTCATCTTATTAATACTATATTGCATTCTTGTTTTTTATATAGTAGATGTACACGTCTTGACTGAATAGCAGCACAGGATGTATTTGATTCTTTATATGCAGTAAAGATCTTTTTTGGGGGGTCCTGGACATATGTAAGATGTTCAGATAAAACTTCTACGGGCTTTATAGGATGTAAACTAGAAATGCTTTCAGCTTAGTTGCTTATTTTATTGCTTTGTTTCAAATATTTGTGGTTTTGCCTGGCCTTTTCTTATGAAATAAAGATTTGATCCTTCGTGCAGGAAACATGTTGTTTTTGGGAAGCTTATTCTCGGAAATGAAACTCTGAAGAAAATAGAGCATGTTGAAGTTGAGGGTAGCAGACCTGTTGTTCCTGTGAAAATTGTGCATTGTGGAGAACTTAAAGAGAGCAAAGATCAGAGCACTCTTGCAACAGAGAATGGTCATATATTGTTTCTTTCTCGAAATGTGATATTCCATGATGCTTTGTACACATAGCATAGCGTAGAGCTTTTTTGCCTTGTGGGATAGACACGTGAAATTTGCTTTTCAAAATGGTTAATAAATCTTCTCTTCTTTTGTAGATAAAAAGAAAGCTGCTAAATCAAAGTCATCAAAGGATTTTTCAGGCAATGAAGGCTATGATGGGAAACGAAAGGGACGGCGCAGTAGACCTTCTAAAGGAAGGAAGAAGAAAAAACGAAGAAGATATTATTCATCAGAATCGGAAAGCTCATCTGAGACAGAAACTGAATCATCAGAGTCTGAAAGCGATTCTGATTCCTATTCAACTGCTTCGTCTGATGTCAGTACTTCGAGTGATGACCGGCATAGGAAGCGAAAGAAATATTCCAAGCGAGACAAACATAAGCATGGAAAAAGAAAGAGGGATAGGCGGCGAGATAAGAGACGCAGGAAGCATGACAGGAAATTAAAGCCCAAACCAAAGAGGTTGTTATCCAATGTTCTTCCAAGTCCATTATACTGTCTCATCAATATTCTGTGTATAATTTTAATAGTAAACTTTGTTAGTAGCTATATCTCTCTTTCTGGATGTGATGTTATTAGCATCTCTTTTACTGGTGCCAGGACGTCAGCTAATGTCAGTGAAACAGAATCGGGTGCTAGTAGTGCTGAGGACGATGGAGATAAGAAACAAAAACAGAAGTCCAAGATCTCTTCTCAGGTGTCTGGTATGTGCTTTCATTTAGAAATTATAAGATTGGTGAGAAAGAATTGTGACTTTGTGTTTATTCTTGATATGTGTTATTTATGTGTCATCCTTTTGTACTATGTACTTTTCAGCTGACAATCAGCTCTTCTTGGACACGGCTAAAGGTATTGCTAATAGAAAGAAGGGTGATACGATCGAGAATCCCACCAGAGAAGAAGATGATAGATCCCCATTTGAAAATGGGGAGCTTCGGAGCAATGGCATGGCCGAAACAAAGTCTGTCAAAAATGCTGGCAGCTTAACTGCTATAGATGGCAATCGGAGCAAATCTAGGTTTTCTATACTTCTCATACCCCAAAAGTCATTTCTTTGTGCTTACTGCACGTTCCACTTCGAGAACCAGTGTTTTATCTGACATTGATGAGCAGGAGCCAAAGCTTGAGTGCTAACCACTCAATGAGCAAGAGCATGAGTATCAGCCCGAGGAACAATGCCGGCAAAAGCCCTAGTGCGAGCCCCGTAAAGAGTCCCTATCGTCAAAGCCTTAGCAGAAGCCCTCTCCCGCCCAAAAGTATCAGCCGCAGCAGGAGCCCATCTGGGAGAAGCATTAGCAGGAGCCCGTCTCGGAAAAGAAGCATTAGCAGGAGCCCAGCTAGAAGTGTCAGCAGAAGCCCAATTGCTGAAGTTCGCAGAAGCACAAGCAGAAGCCCTGTTCAAGCTCACACAAGAAGCATTAGCAGGAGTCCTAGTAGAAGCCCAGAAAGGTCTCCTGTGCGGAGAAGCGTGAGCAAAAGCCCTCCTCTCCCTAGGGATAAAAGAAGAAGCATCAGTAAAAGTTCAGCAAGATCTCCGCAACGGAGAAGTGTTAGCAGGAGCCCTGTAAGGTCTTCCAGGAGAAGCATAAGCAGAAGCCCTGTGAGGGATGCTGTGCGGAGAAGCCTCAGCAGAAGCCCTGTAAGATCCTTCAGGAGAAGCGTGAGCCGTAGCCCGGTGAGACCCCGATCTCGGAGGAGCAATAGCAGAAGTCCAGGAAGCCCTGTTCGCAGGGCGGTATCACCACCTGTCAACCGTGGCAGGAGCTTGTCAAGAAGTGGTTCTCCAGATGGGTCCCCAAAACGCATAAGAAGAGGTCGAGGGTTTAGCCAGCGGTACTCATATGCAAGGCGATACAGAACCCCCTCTCCGGAACGTTCTCCTGTTAGATCTTATCGTTTTGGTGGAAGAAGTGATCGTGATAGGTAATTTTGGAAGTGCTGATTTAACATTTACACTTTCTTCTTTTTTTTTCAATAATTGAAGTGTTTAATTTTTTTATTTTCACATAGGTACTCAAATTACAGAAGCTACCATTACAGATCTCCCCCAAGACGATACAGGAGCCCGCCCAGAGGAAGAACTCCACCAAGGTGGTTTTAGCCTTTTAGATCATTTTAAAGTAAATCATATCTATATCTCCAGGATCAAAAGAAATGCAGCCTTTCATTTTTTTAAATAACCAAGGTTTCCTATTGTTGTCATACCTACCTCTGATTTTTCACAAAATTGTTAGTTTGTCCCCTGAGCAGACTTTGCCACCCAGTTAGTTGATTTGCTACTTGTTGACTTTTTATCAAATCATGCTTCTTTCACGGGGGAATGCATAGCATGTACTGAGTGAATGATTTTAACAGTTTTTGCCCACCGGAGAATGTAACGAAACTTTGTTGTGTTGTATATATTGAAATCTTGTGCAGGTACAGAAGCAGGAGGAGCCGTAGCCGAAGCATATCACGAAGCCCTGCTGGCTACCGCGACCGGACAAGAGGTGGCTATAGTAGGAGCCCGGTCCGTAGCCGTTCACCCCCTGCTGAGAAACTAAGGGCTCGTGGCGGTCGAGACTCCGAAAACCGGCATTCAATTTCGCGGAGCAGGAGCCCATCTGTGTCCCGGTCCAGGTCCAGGTCACAGTCTAGGTCCCGGTCCTCCCCAAACACCCCTGCACAGAAGCGCGTAAGCAAAGAAAATTCAAGATCTCCATCCACCAGTTCTGGTGGGAAGAAGGGCTTGGTTTCGTATGGAGATGGTTCCCCGGACTCTGCTGGGAAGTAGGGAAATAAATAGTTTTGTATGAGCTTAAAAAGTTTTTTCATGAATTCCTGGACTGTTGTTGTTGCTCCTTTTCACATGATAGAAAGCAACAGCCTTAAGGTGACTAGCTTTATGAGATGTTTTTAGTGATGTACTAGTTTCGGATTTTTACTGTAGTTTATCTTTCACCTGATGCTTGCTGTATTCATGTATGGATTTACAAACATGTGTTTCTTGTCATCCCAGTCTTTCTACTTTATTTGTAGAATTTTCCTTTTTAATCTTTTTTTCTTCTTTTTCTTCCCAGCGGTGAGTAAAGTTTCATTTAAGGATAAGCTCCGTGCTACTGGCGTGGTAGCAACTGCGTCTGACGGTTTGGTTGTTTATCTGGCCTTGGTTACTTTATTTTTTTGTTTCTATTTTTCTCTTTAACTACTGGTCACACTCTTTGCGGGTGGGATGATCCTCTATCTTTCTTACACTACAAGCTGTAGAAAGTGAATGCGTAGTTCCAGTTGAAAGGTTTTATGGAAGCCAAACGGAGTTTGATGAAGTAGGAAATACAAGCTGTAGAAAGTGAATGCATAGTTCCAGTTGAAAGGTTTTATGGAAGCCGAACGGGGCTTGGTGAAGTAGAAAATAAGAGTAGAAAAAAAAACTCATGTAGTGTGTGCTTGCAGCTGTTTACTACTAACGTGTCGTTGTTAATGGAGCTGGACGAATAACCGTAAGAGGCGCTGTATCTTCTTGTGACAATTGTGAGACATTTAAGATGTTTTGAATTCTTCTTGCCGCTTATCTCGTGAAGTTCTATTCTTCCTTTGAATTGTATTTTCTTTTTGCCTGCTAGGATTGTAGCTGGCGACGAACAGCGTTCATCCAAGAAGAGGTAACGGTATATTCTTTGTACTCTCGTCTTCCTGTTGCCTAGTATTACGACCTTTGCTGACTCTCTGGATTGACATTTTAATGGCTTTGGGTACATCGATTCCATGGGCATTCCTCCTCGGCCATTTCACCACGTTAGATAGGGAAATGTCGTTTAGTCTTTGCCATTTGCAAAAGCTCCAAGGAGCTTGTCTTGTCTACCTAAACAGCAGCAAACAGCAGTAAACACAACATTGCATAACACATCCTCCCGAGGAGGAGGAGGAAGAACTGGACGTCCGGTCATGGCGGCACAAGGCACGGAAATCATTGCCGAACTCCTGCAGCAGATCCAATCTCTAGACTCCCCGGAAGGCCAAACCGCCGCCGCCCTCCACTCTCTCTCCTCCCTCACCAAAGTCAGCTCCCACAACCGCAAGCATGTCGCCGCCGCCCCCGGTGCCGTCCCTCTCCTCCTCAGCCTCATCTCCGCCGCCACCCCCTCGTCCACCCACACCCAGACACTGTCCCTGTCCCTGTCCATCCTTTTCAACCTCTCCCTTAACACCAACCTCAAGCTCTCCTTGGCCCAAACTCCCAATCTCATCACCCTCCTCAACTCCATCCTCCTCTCCTCTAAACCTCCTCACGCTGCCAAGCTGGCCGCCTCCTTGCTCTGCAGCCTTGCCATGCTGGACAAGAACAAGGCCCCACTCGGAGTCGCAGGTGTGAAACCATTTTATTTTATTTTATTTTTGTCTCCAAAATCTTAAGCTTCTGGAGAACAGAACGGTATATTATGCAATTCAGTTATACTTATACACAGTTCTCGACGCTCCCCTTACCTCTCTCACCTCACGCCAGCAGATTGATTTTCACCACACACACACACACGACTACACGGGTCAGATATTAATGGAAAGAAATCAAATGAAACTAGGAGGCTTAAAAGATTTGAATTTAGGACATCTATTCGCTACTACTATTAAGTATCCTTTTTTGCTAATTTGAAAGCTCAAGCTGTTTCTTTTTTTCTTTTTTTTTTCTTTCTTCTTAAGAAAAAAAAAAAAAAGGTCCATGAACGTCCATTCATACTCGATCAATGGCAGGAACCGTGGAGGTGATCGTCGAGGCACTCAGATGTTCTACCAATGTGTCTTCTTCTTCGCCGGCCAACCACCACCTGCTTAGCGCGCTGGCGGAGCTCCTACATTTCCACGGCAACTGCACTCTGGCCGTACGGGCCGGAGTCGTTCCGCTATTGGTAGGAAACCTCGAAAGTCCTCCAGAAGAGCTTGCTGGCTCTTTCACCGTACTTGGTCTCTTGGCGAGGTTTGACGAAGGCATCGAGGCAATCATGGCGGTGGACGGAGTGGTGAGCTTGATGGTCGACGGGCTTAGGAAGGGCTGCACGGTGAGTCGGGAAAGCGCGGCGGAAATTCTTATAAAGTTGTTCGAGGAGAGCGGGGAGTGCTTGAAGGAGGCTGCGTTGAACCATGATGAGTGGTCGTCGCTGCTGGCGGATTTGTCCGTCCGTGGCTCTGCCCGGGCGCGAGAGAAGGCCGCGGTGCTCATGAGGATGATGATGGAAAATGATTTGGATGGATACCTGGATATGGAAGGAAACTACATGGACTGAGATACAAGGAATGCGAACAGTCACGCTGAGAGCAAAAGAGTAGTGGTAACGTTATCCTCATATGCTCAAAAATTTAGTAATCGAGTGATTCCTCAATGCAACAGTAGCATCCTCCATTTCACTTGGCTGCTATGGGGAGTCACCATATTATCCTTTTGTGGCAATTTGACTGCATTATGCTAATTTCTTGCTTCTCATTGTACGGTGCATGGTTGTGTTGTTACCTAAGTATTAGTTTCAGGATCATTATCATTAATCTCCTACTTAACTATTAGTAGTAGTTCTCTTTTCGAGAAATTGAATCACCATAAATAACGAGATCGTGTGACAGTAATACTTCAGGTGATTGGGTATTTGAGAAAGTTGGATACTAATCACATCTCGGCTTTGGGTTACGGCCGTATAGATAGTAGGAGTGATTCTTTTCACTGATCTTTAAGTGAACGCGGAGCATCTATGCTGCAGGTTGTTCTTTTGGTGAGCCTTCGACACGGTAGCAGAAATTAAAGAATTATTTCGATTTAGATGATAATGTGCATGCGCGCCCACGCAAGCACGCACATTATGTTATGAAAATTTTGTGTATATATGCCCGGTAAAACATAGTTTCTAATTACAGAAGTACCCCCCCCAATAAAAGATTTCTTTTCAATTCGAATTAGTTTGACAAAATTTCCCAACCGAAGATGAGAATGTTCTTATAAGAAATTGTATTTTGGAAAAGTATAAATGTATCAGTATATATCTATAGTCCATAATCTAGCAGAGATACGTATGATTTGATTTGTACCAATCATTTTTTTTTCACCTTTTGCTAAACAGAGGCTTGAATTATAAATAAGTTGCATTATTATTCTGGTAGATCCCTTGAATTTAGCACCGTTCTTTTTTTAATTTAAGCGAATGTAGCGCGATAGTATTGCAAATTCTTGTCTGAAAAATCGGATTGAATACTTCAATACACAATCAACTTGGTAATTTAGTTATCTCCTACTCCTAGATATCACCATTGACTTTTTTGTGTTTGAAGGCATATACAAGACACATTCCAAAGTTTTTTTCTTTTTCTCTTTCATTATCATCGTCATAACCTCCCCCTTCATATAATTAATTAAATCCATGTGGGTCGGCACCAAAGCAACAGTTAAACATACTTAAATTTTTAGTCAACTGCACGAGAGGGGATTTTTTCTAATCGACCACCAAAATATACACCAGCAACAAAAAACAGCAACAAAAAACAATAATATCAAAGACTCTTTCTTCTTTTCCCTCTCCAGGAACCCGACTACTACACATTGGTTCAACTTTTGATTGATGATCATGAAACGAAACGCCGTTCTTTTTTCTCCCCCTTGTTGAGCCTCCGATGGAACCCAAAACTACGAAGCTCCTCGTTCTCTCATCTCTCACCTTCCTCCTCATCCTAATCTTAATCATCCTCTCACGGTTCATTGTATCGAAAACACTATTCTTCGTCGCCGCCGTTATCTTCTCGTTGCTCCTGATAGTCATAGCGTGGATACTGCTCGACTACACTGTCCTCGATCCGGAAAGAAGAAAGAAGTCGACTATGAGGAATTCGTCTCTCGAAGGCGAAGATCTCCGCCTCGAATACAGCTTCCTCCGCAAAGTCGCCGGTCTACCTACGAAATTCTCGTACAAGACGCTAGAGGCAGCCACTGACGACTTCCGAGCATTGATCGGACGAGGGTCTTCGGGCGCTGTGTATAAAGGAATTCTCGATGACGGCACGGCAGTAGCGGTTAAGAGGATTGACGGTGCTGAGCACGGGGTTATGGAGTTACAGTCTGAAGTGGCTGCAATCGGCAGCGTCCAGCATGTGAACCTCGTGCGCCTCCTCGGCTACTGCCTCGGCCCGCGCGGCTGCGGCGGCCCGCACTACCTCGTCTACGAGTACGCCCACAACGGCTCGTTGGATAGCTGGATATTTTCGCATTCGAGACATGACGGATTCCGCAGCGGCGGTGGCAGCGGCAGCCCCCGGTGCTTGCCATGGGCGGTACGGTACCGAGTAGCTATCGACGTGGCCAAGGCGCTTGCGTACCTGCACCACGACTGCAGGTCGAGGGTGCTGCACCTCGACGTCAAGCCGGAGAACATACTGCTCGATGAGTGCTTCCATGCGCTCGTGTCGGACTTCGGCCTGTCGAAGCTGATGGGTAGAGATCAGAGCAGAATAGTAACGACTGTGCGGGGAACAAAAGGATACCTGGCACCGGAGTGGCTGCTGGGGGCTGGGATCACGGAGAAGTCTGACATCTACAGCTACGGAATGGTGCTGCTGGAGATCGTCGGAGGCCGGCGTAACGTCCGACTGATCGATGAAGGCGGCAATGCATCGGAGCGGAGGTGGTCGTACTTCCCAAAGATTGTCGCGGAGAAGGTGAGGGAAGGGAGGATCATGGAGGCCGTCGACGGGAGGCTGACGGCGACGGGATGCGAGGGAGGAGTGGATAAGAAGCAGGTGGAGACGTTGGTTTACGTGGCGCTTTGGTGCATTCAGGAAAAGGCGAACGTAAGGCCGAGCATGCCGCGGGTGGTGGACATGCTCGAGGGAAGGGTCTGTGTCGCCCCGCCGCCAGAGCCGGAGATGATTGTGGTAGACCTGCTGTCCATTGATCAAGATGACAGTGAAGATAAATCCTCCGAAAGGAAAGTCGCCAGTTCGTCAGAAGATCGGCCGCCATCCTCGTCAAGCTACTCGTTCGCTTTCTCGGCGTTGTCCGGCCGGTAGCACTGGCTCGATCTCCAGAGAGCGTTTGTATTGTTTGGTCGTCTTCTTGCTTTGCTTGGTTTATATGATATCATTGCTATGTTCTATTACTCTGATGAGGATTAATTGTATCAGAATTATTCCTGTTTCTGTTTTTTTTTTTTTTGTCCTTTTACATGCAAAGAATGAGGTGAAGTCGATATTGAAGAGAAAGTATATGATACAAATGCAGTTTTAATAGTATTGCAGTGTAATTAGTCACACTACATTCTCTTGTGGTAACTCTTAGTTGCAATTTAACGATCTGTTAGTGCTCACCATTCATGCTGGTATCTACAATTGTTTCACCTTTCATTTAACCAAGTAAATACATTGAAATATTCTCTCCACAAATATTATAATGAGGCATAACACTCAAAAGATATAGAACGCAGCATCACCTGGGAATAAATTAATAAATGATAAAGCACCATAGTTTTTTTGAAGGGCACCAGACATGTAGAATTACAGAGGCATAAGGAAAACATACGCTGAAAAGCGCTTACACAAAATAAGAACAGCAACAACAATAACCGCACAACATCTCAAGGTACATATCAAGCTTTCTGAGTTAAGTCCTAATTCTTCTAATAAAAGCATATGCTCCGTTAAAATGCATATTTATCAGCACTCGAAGAGAAATAAATCAGTTGATATTAAACTGTCAAATGCTATCTGCAATTACATACCATCTAAAAAGAATTCTTTGTGTTCAGGCAGAGTACATAAAGAAGACAGAGAGCAGAATATAAACTATTTTAGACATAATAAGGTACCACTGTCAGCCAATCCAGTAACATTCTGCAAAGTTGATCAACCGCTGCAGATTTTGCCTCATTTCGGACACTCACCAAAAATGGTCGGGATAGGTCAGTTGGTAGAGCAGAGGGTCCTCTCAATGCTCTAACGCGCGCACCGGATAAGGATAAAAAATTTCACCTAATTGGGCACGTCTAGCATATTTTTTTCACATAGACACCAAAGGAAAACCACCTGCATCATATGCAAAGAATCATCAAAACACATCACTTTAGAAAGCTATAAACCAAATAATGCTGAACATCGCTGGATAACAAGAATAAAAGAGTGAGTCGACTCACCTGCAATGAATTAAAAGCTTCATCATGAACCTTGCCCTCTATTGTTTTTACTATAGGGAGTAAGCGGAGGAAATGAAGGAACCGACTGCAAAATAAATTTCCTACCACTTCTCAGACTAGGCGACGAGCTCGATCTTGTTCCATGTAGCCGTCTCTGGGGTGGAGATACTCTTTTCTGTTTAGGAGAGCTCGCCTGTACAGACTTTATGGGCAAGCGTTCGTCTGAAATCTCCTGCGGAATATCATCTTCCCGAATGTTAGGAAGTACACTTTCGGAGTCTGGCTCTGAAAAAATCTTTCTCTCAGCAAAATGGGGCAATGGAGTGGCTGGTGAGCTTCGCCAAGGAAACACTTTTTTTTGTATAATCTTGGGTTCTTTGATCTTAGATGAGGAAGGGTGAGTGGTACTTGGTGAAAGGCTTGTCAAGGGGCTGAGATTACATATGTCAGGAAACCCGTCCCATCCCGGTGAAAATGAGTCCAGTTTTAGCAAAGCTTGGTCTTGATCATAGGGGATCATAGATAGTTCTTCTCTTGCCTCTTCGAATGTGTTGATGCTCATTGAATTCGTTGGGGAACTAGGAGACTCCACATAGTATGGTAAAACTAGTGCCCCAGATTCAGGAGACGTGTGATAACTTGAGGGAAGCTTATGAGATTTAGGCACATTGTTTCCGCTGCTGTATGCAATCAAAGAAAAGGATGAAAAAGTTGAAGCCAAAGAAAAATAAAGAAAATAAAAAAGATAGTGGAATACAAAGAATAGCTACTAAGCCTGAGAATAATAAAATGCTAAGACATTGACAAAACAGAGCACAAGCTTTATAAAGTTTTGAAATCTTACTTTGAACCTTGGATAGATGGTGTGACAGGGGAGAGGCGTAAAAGGCGTTGGGAAGTGTTTATAACTTCCATATTGACTCCTGTGCTTCTCAGTTTCCCAGCAGATAGATCCTTCTCTTCTCTCTCCACTGGCTTCTTGTGTTCAATTTCTATAAGCTCACCGCAACCTCCAAATGAACACAAATATCAATCACAGGCAAGAGCAGGGAAGTTAATAATGAAAGCACAATTAGAATGTTTTATTTATACATTAAATCCAAATGTTCCAAATAATATACATAGAATATTCCAGCAGATGTCTACTGGATGTTTTCTATGTTCTATTCCTGGCAATCCGCAGAAAGGAATTTCTTAACAAGCCAGTATCCTGCATTCACCAGAACATTAAGAGTCGTAAATTTTAATTTCTTGTTGCCCCCAACCACCTGCAAACTTAATCACTTTCATTACACTACTCTTTAAGCAATCAAGGTGCAGGGTTATGTGGTGAAACTAACCCCCTACAGAGATCATAGTAACGATTCATCTAATTCATCACACATCAATTTTCATTCCACCATTCAGGTCTTAATCAATTAGAGGGACTCTTTTGGGTAACAGTAAATTGGACTGAGCCACTAGAGATAAAAGCATACTAGCTGGATAGCACAAAGAGGAACCTCTTGGTAAATATTTAACCATAGTAACCAAAGGGCATAACAATTTTAACTACATACTTACCATCTTTTCTGCCATATGTATTCTTGCAACCTTCGCAACGGCATCCAAAGGAACAGCCAACACCAGCCTTCAGAATGATAGTGAGAGACAGAAGTATGAATAAATAATCTTTAAAAGAACACATATTGAATAATAAGAAACTCTACAACTATCTAAAGACCTGATAGCATTCGCAATATTTTTTGAGACAAAGTGACTTTTTGCAATTGCATCCCCTTTTATGTCTTGCTGAGGGTGGTGTTACCCCCTTATTCTCCTGAAAAAGATGAGAATAATCAATCTTACCGTTTGAAGATAATTAACCTGAGAACTAGACAAGATGAAAGTTCTTACTTCATTTTCTTGGTTTTGTTGAGTAACTCGCAACACAACCTTAGGAGCAAATGCAAGTGGGTTTCGAGACTCTATCTGTTGCTTAGCTTCACGAATGGTGTCTTGATATTCTGATCTATTGGAGCACTCCAGGCATGCACAAGCTTCAGAACAGAATGCTCCAGCAGCAAAGCAGTCGCAGTAACTGCAAGATCCCACAAAAGAGGCAAGAAAAATAATTATTAACACTGAAAAGGAAAGATATTTAGATGTAGCCCCGCATGGTTATACATACATACATATATATAAAAGATATTTAGATATAGTGCCGCATGACACACACACACACACACACACATATATATATATATATGGGAAACCTGAATTTTCAGCTATGCCTTCTTAAAAATTAAATTTTCCACTATAGGTCCTTGCACTTACAATAGTGTCCCTATTTGAAAAATCTCTCAGATACAAAACCAAACAATTCCCCATGAACCCAATAATCCCAATCCCAAACTTAATAAATGTACTATTATAAGAAACTGCACTTTCAAGGGAAGTATATGACAACTCGGATATTACCATTTCACAAGCTTAAATACATAATTTCGAAAAATATGTATGTAGAAGCCCAAAAAATAAAAAGTTGTATACACATGCTTACAGTTTAAGGCATTTCGACCGCTTACAGTTGCAGCGCTTATGGCCCTCATCCTCTGGTGCCTTCTTCCTGAGACATCTAATATTTGAAATAACAAGACACGTATAATGCAATATATCAAATCATTCTATACAATCCACTTACCTCTTCTTTCTAGGGCTCATTTTACTTGACTCTTCTGATCTGCTAGCATCTTTTGCGGGCACACTTTTTACATTTATAGGGGTCACGATGATGTCTGTACATTTGGACGGCTGGGAGCTACGAAGGGGCTCCACATCCAGAGGAGATTGATAACTAGAAGAATTTTCTGGTAATTTAAGCATTGGGTTATCTTGGTTTTCCTCTTTAATGCTTGCAATACCAGGATTAGTTAAGGATTTTTCTGAACTTAATCCAATGCTTGCAACGCTATTTAAATGTAAGCCAATCCCAGATGGTCTAGGAACCATCCGGACGGTGGTTGCTTTCTTTTGGCCGCCCCTATTGACATTCGCTGACGATTTATGCAGAAAAGTCTCTGATTTGCTAGAATTTACAATGGGAATTTCATCAGAAGCATTTACAGAGTGCTTGTCCAAATGAAGTTGTGACTCTGCATTGGAAACATCGTCAGTTGAGTCTGTAAGGTCACTGTAGAGCCATGAAGACAATTTCTGATTATTCTCAACAGCCTCAAACTGCAGGCGTTTGCGCATGCCACGTGGACATTGAGCAGCCCCATCCTACATGAAGTGTCAAAAGATTTTATTGCAACATCAAAAGAAAAGAGGCAACAATAAAAAATAGCAGGCCACAATTAACTTGCAACATAGGACTGCAGTTATACAGGTCAAATAACAGCATATCAAAACAAATCAATAAAACGAAAAATGTGTTATTTAAATAGCAAACTATGACAAAAAAATAGTCTAAATCCTGAACCAGAATTAATAAGGGGTGCAGTAAAAGACCATACTTCCTGATCCCATAGAGTCTGGTTCTCAGCAGATACAACGGATACTGCTAGACAACTGTCATTGTAACTGTCAACCACTCGGCTAGCATCATTAGGTTGTGGCAGAAATTGAGGGTTACAACTCGATTCACCCCACTGCCCACTTCCAGTGTGCAGCTTAACATCTTGGGCTCTATGGCCTTGAATAAGTGTAGCTGCGCCCCGCTCCACAGATGAACCATCACCTTTAATAGCATTCTTCAGCACTGGCTGAAGCTCCTCAGTATGTGGTATTACTTTAACTTCTTTTTGTTTATCAGGTTTTCCCAAGTGCTCTTCATTTGAGCTTTTCTTTAGGCCCGCCAATGGCTGTTCAGCTTGATAAGAAAACTTTACATCCTCAACCATGAGTTCCTTAGTAGTGGAAGCCGGAATTTTCATCTCAATCTCCTTAGTGCTAATAGACTCACTCTGGGAAGTTCGCAAACCACCAGAATCTTGGTCCAAATGGAGACTAGGTGAATTAGAACACAAATCCCTTACGGGACCACTATCCTTTTGGCGACAATCTATTTGAACTTCACTTTTGTTAATTTGAGACAGTTTTGAAGCTTCTTCCAGGGAGGCATCTCGCGAACCTGACGGGTTCTCACAGTCTTCTGAGGGCTCCACAAGAAATGCATCGACACAAGTTGAAGGACTGCTACACGGTCGATCCTGCGGGAGAGATTCATCTCCTTCACATTCTTTTCCACAGCAAGTATTAAGCTGAGCCATAGATGATGACACGGGAGGTACAACTTCTGAAAACAACTTAGGGTTATGAGAAGGAGAAGGGAGCTGCTCGCATCTAGAAGAGAAAAATGGTGAATGATGTCAACAATCAAAATTGTCTAACAGGACTACCCAGTAGTAAAAGCTGTCAAAGTACCTTCTCAAGAGATCCAACTTTCTTAGGTGATTAGTGTGTGGTGTTTTGAAAACAGGTTCCGGCGAAGGGAAGTTCACATCGACAAATGCAGCAGGCCTGGTATCGACAGGTTGTATGGGGGACAAAGTGCTAGCAAAGTTTAAGAAAGGAGAGTCCTACAAAAGGAAAAAAAAAAAGGAAAACTCTAGCATCAGAAATCCGAATCAAGAGACAACGCAGGTGCTTATTAGTAGCACAAAAACCAGCTGCTATGCTGATTTATGACCTGTCAAAGAAGATGACTTATTCACAAAAGAAGATATTAGGCTTGCATTGGCGGAAAAAAAAAACAAATTTTCCAGTAAAAAGAACAAGGAACTAAAAGAAGCAAAACAAAAAAAAAAATGCTCCATTTGTGCCAAAACATGTTGTCGTGATTTTATGCTTCGATAACTGCTAAGGGATTCGCAAGCAGCAGCAGCCATGAATGTAAAATAATTCCAATACCTTTTACTTGGAAACAATAGGCCTGCGAAAAACCCCTCGAGTTCAATCTCAGAGCTCTCAGGAAATTAGTTCACCACCGACCAAAAATCCCCAACTTTGTTCACAAGTAGTAAAAAATATTCACACATAAATAAATGGAGATACAACATCTAAAGAAAATTCACGATCTCACAATAAGCATCCAACAGAAAACCAAAATCGGGCAAAATTAAAAAATAAAAATAAAAATAAAAAATGGAAGAGAGCATTAGAGAGCTGCAGCAGCATCGATCAGAAGTAGATCGCTGGGAGAAGTGAAATGGCATCATTAAATCAGCAAAAAAAGGGAAAGATCTGGTGAACAACGGGTTGAAGAATCGAAGAAAGAGGGACGGATTGGAGATGGAAAGATCGAAGCGGCACCTTAACCTGCGGCGATTCGGCGGCGGCGGCGGCGGAGGAGGGCTTGGCGACGGCGTCGGGGGAATCCATTGGAATGGCTCGGAAACCCTAACACTAACCTAGACCTAAACCTAGCCCCTCCGAGAGCAACAGGGACGCCCCAGCCTCTGAGGAGCATACGTCGTCCTCACACTCATCGCGCTTTTCTGCTCTCAGTTTCCTTATTTCTCTTCTTCTTCTTCTTCTTCTTTTTTTAATGTGTTTTTATTTTTAGTTACGCCCTCAATGGGAGTGCGACAGTGGGAAGCGAGAAAATGGAGGACAAAAAAAAAAAAAAAAAAACAAAACAAAGGAGAGAGGGAATTAAAATGAGAGCAGAGGCGGGAATCTGCAACATTGCTTATTGGGCTTCTCGGAGTGCGTACACACTGAGGCCCACAAGCGTGCATAGCCCATGGAATCTAAATTTTAAAATTTTAAATTAAACATATTTTAGTTCAAATTAATACGGTAAAAAATTACTTTTCACAATTTTGACTAATGGCCCGCCACCACACGCCAATCGACCGGGCCAGAGAGGACGCTCGATCTTAATGGCGGGACAGAGGCCCAAATCAGGCCCACAGCACAAGTTGCCCTGTCCAGGAAGTCGGCGGCGGAGCTGTTAAGGTGGTACCATGGGGGCATCGGCGACTTGAACCAGTCACCAGTGGTAAGTTGGGAGGCAGTGGAGGGCGGAAGATGGGCGGGGATTGGGCGGCGATGGCGATTCAAGGCGCGGTCCTCTTCCTCGCCCTGGCCATGTTCCTGGGCCTCCACTCCGTCCCCCGCCGCGCCCTCTCCGGCCTCCGCCGCCGCTCCAACTCCTCCGCCCAGTCCAGCCGCCACTTCTTCCAGGGCGCCCAGCTCCTCGCCCGCGCCCGCTCCTCCTCCTCCCCTTCCTCCGCCTCCGCCTCCGCCCTCGCCCGCTCCGCCATCGCCGAGGCCGACCTCGCCGCCGCCCTCGACCCCCGCGACGCCGCCCCCCACATCCTCAAGGCCCTCGCCCTCGACCTCCTCGGCCACCGCCTCCCCGCGCTCCGATCCCTCGACGCCGCCCTCACCCCGCCCGCCGCCAAGTCCCTCTCCCCCCGCGACCGCGGCGACGCCCTCTTCAAGCGCGCCGAGATCCACCTCGCCCTCAACCGCCGCCGCCGCCTCGACGCCGCCCTCGCCGACCTCCTCGACGCCGTGCGTCTCAGCCCCGACAACGCCAAGGCCTTCGCCCTCCTCGGCGAGTGCTACGAGCACAAGGGATCCCCCGAGGCCGCACGGAGCGCCTTCGACTCCGCCGTCCGGATCGACCCCTCCTTGGAATCGGCTCGGCAGGGCCTGCAGAGGCTATCCGAATCCAGAGGCGGAGACACGAGCAGCTGAGTAAGGAGTAAGGGCTTTCCTTCCCCCATCCCTCTCCCTCTTTCTTGTTTCCGTTCCATTTCGCTTAGGGTTTGCAATAACTCAGGCTCTGCATATCCTCTGTATAATTAGTCTTTCATTCACAAAAGATTACTCTTACCTTTTGTATTGCATCAACTAGTTAGTAACAAGTGAATCTCTTACTCTGAATAATATCAAACTGGATGATTAGTGATTGATTACGGATCACTTATACGCGTCAGATCTCTTGGAGCAGTTTGGGTACAGTATGCTTACAGTATGTGCCTTGTCAGGAATTGTCATCAAGATGCAAACTTTACTAAGCACCAGAAAGTAGGTGTCAATTTTCGAACAAAAGATTGGAGGACGCACGGTAGATGAGTAAGCACAAAATTGTAGAGCATAAGATGAAAACATTCTTCAGGGCACGCTTGTTTTGTTCTGCGGGGCAGAAAATTGTAAGAACAGGAAAGAAAAGGAAAATAGCAATCTGTAGAACTGTTCAACCTTCTATGCTAATTCAGCCTGTTATGATTGGATATATTGCCAGCTAAATATACATGCTTTAATAGCTTTATCTTATAAATTTTAGTGCACTGTAAAGTCGTTGGTCGTATTTTTACTGTGCAGTGCACAACTTAAATCTTTTTGTCCTATCTTCATTGTATAATCCTTTTGATATGCAAATGCCAATCCAGCCTAGCATTTGCAGAATTTTGTAGATCCTGTTACATTACACAGATCTGAGATTTATCTGTTTGTGCGCAGTTATTGATGTTTTCTTTAAGTAACTTGTTTTTCACGGTATGCGACTTAATTCTAGGATTTCCCCTATATTCACTGCAGAATGTAATTTTCTTCATTGCATCTATTTGCCATTAACGTACATATTTGTCCACTGACTCACCCTTTTTGCGATCCTTCAGTCAATTTAGAAAACTCTATGGTCCAGCATCCTTTTTTTCTTTTTTCTTCTGTATTCCAAATGCTAGCTTTTTTCGCAGAACCTTGATACCAATCTTTTAAGATATAGACTGCTGAGAGTTGTTAGTGGAAGCTGTAAGCTCAAAGAGTCCGCTGCAAGTTTCTTCTGATCTACACCAAACTCTACAATTAGGTTAATACTAACTGATATCTTCTCAACCAATCATCTGGTCAAGTTATGATCTTATATTGCCTACTGTGTTGTTGAATTGTCCACCAAGTATGCCTGATCTCCCAGTTACCAGTTCGTGTATATGTAGCCTTTAATCGGCACCCAAACTGATTGAGCTGTGCAAAATTTCCATTACTTGTGGTATATCCATTGTCCTATGATACTGCTGGCTAATTTGGTATTTTTCCTGATATTTGTATATCTGATTTCAATAATTATGCGCTACATGGATGTAGTGAGACGAATAAAATTTGGACCTGGTTTCAGTTTTCAGTCCTTTTTGAACCAGTCGAATGACAAATGGCTAGAAATGTCATGTAGTTGATGATTCTATTCTCTAATTTCAAGTAATATTGCTGATTTCTTATAGCAATTAAACTGGCACATTAGCTACCTTGCATTTATCATATTTTCCAGATATAGAATCTGTTTTTTTTTTTTCCTTCTTCCCTACCTAGAGTGTTTAGACTGGTTTTTCCGTTCTATAACTGGCATTTTGGACATTATTTGAACTTCTTGGATGCTTCCTTCAGCTTTGCTAATTTTATGCATGGAACTCAAGGTAGATGCGAAATAGTGAAAAACAATGGGATGACTTCTAAGATCTTCAACTGATCAATAGTCAAGGTGGATGAACATATTAGATTTCAGACGCATTAATAGATCCCCGATTTAGGGTCTGGACCACCTGAACCAATCAATACAACAATTTGGGTAGTTCAATTTTGAAATATGATGGGGCTATAGTTGAAAAATCCCAACCTGCATTAAGTGGGATTGATCTAAAATCCAGCTGAACTCAACTCAACTTCTGTCTTTATTTGTCCAATAGCATTATTGACAGATTACATCAGTTCTAATCTCTTTGAAGACATGGTGGTGTTAGTAAATGCTTTTGATTACCGGCAGAGATTTTTATTGAATTTGATCGTATTATTCACTAAGGTTTAAGTGAGAATCACACAACTGCATGGAACCGTTTCCCTAGGAGCGGAATCTATAGTTCTAAACAGTTCACCGTCTCTTTTCGCAGCTTTCACTTCACAGTCTACAACTAACCTTTAACAGCACCCGAGCGAAAGGGGTAAAGGCATATGTCATCTTCCTATACATCCGGACTTAGAGTCACTAAGAAGAGAGTAAAAGAAAGTATCAAAAGCAAAAGCAAAAACCACTCAAATAAAAACATAAGGTTCAGAGTAAGGATTGAATAGAAACAAAAGGAAAAGATGGTCAACACTATGGTCGAAAATCACTGCTTCTATTGCCTGCCGTTATTTTACTTTACCTTCTTCACAACAATTCTAATTTACTGCTGGAGAACTATTATTAAATGAATACTTCTCAATCTCTTCAAAATGTTCTCCAGATAAAGGCCTACATGAATCACTACAGTATTTCATGCTTATCGAACTTGCTAGTCTCCTTTAATTTGAGCTTATCTTTACTTCTTATTGGAACATAATTTCCACAATGATGTAGACGGAACAAAGAGTTGTTTGCTCAGATCTGTTTGATTGAAGTGGTTTGTGTCAGGCATATTTGTTTCACTTTTCACTAAGTTTCCATGTATGGAAATTATGGCTTAGATGCGGTTCGTCCTTCTGTTAATCTAACCTCTTCAAATCCTCTCCAGCGGATACTTTTCGAGATTTTTGGTTGCAATTTCGCATAGATTAGCAGGTGGTGATTTGACTTTGTACTGGTCCGCAGGTTCGAGCCATTAAGAGCTCTATCTGAATTTTGTTTTGGCTATAATTTATTTTTCTTTCGTATTTAGCTAGGCTTGTTCTCTTCCTGTCATTCTTAGTCGCTAAAATATTGAAGAATCTCTCAGCTTCAAATTACTCAATAGTTATCAAGACTTGCTCCTGTTGACAGAGAAATACATGGCTATATATCATATTCCGATTATCGAACTATGTTTGTTGAATCCAAGTGTTCAAATGAACAATTGGAGCTCACAGATGAACAATAATAATTCAAAAGCATTACCGGCATGATCCACGATATTTATGAGAAGTATTAATTTATAGTTCTTGTCGCATGTGCCCGCGTACACTTTCGACGACCTGAGGACACTTGTAAATATGAGCCATAACATTAACGCTAGAATTAATTGAATGGAAATGTGAAGTTTCTTCTACATATTTCAATGTGCAATAATGCAACCACATGCATGCATGTGTACGTACTCACAGATCTCTTCTATCCATGCACGTCATAAAAGATGTTACCAATTACTAATTATTCACCCATATGTATTCGATCGTAACTTTTTGTTGTCCTTGATATGAGCCTTCTCTTCTTTGCCTTCTTTAGTTTTTAGTTTATTGTTCCGAGTTTTGCCGGTGTAAAAGAATAGTCATGCTACATTCCACAGTGCCCAATTTTGAGTTCTCAATTATTTTTGAGGCCCACACAACTATAAAAGCTACCACACATAGTACACACCAGCACAACACCCACACCCAAGTTGTTGCACTCCGAAACTCACAACTAATCGACTCATCATCTCATCCGCCCCTCTCTCATCTTTTTGTAAGTTCTACTTCTCTCTCTATTACTTAAACTAATTATATATAATCAATCTTATAATGGATTGATCTCCAGCATTTATTTATTGACAGGTCCGGTTGTGATCGAATTAAGATGAATAGGAAGCGGGGAGACTGGGATTGCAGATCCTGCCACCACCTCAACTTCAGCCGCCGCGACTCCTGCCAGCGCTGTGGGGAACCCCGCCCCCGCAGCGGCGGTGCCTTCGGATTCAGCACGGGCGCGGACATCCGGCCCGGCGACTGGTACTGCTCCTGTGGGGCCCACAACTTTGCGAGCCGGTTGAGCTGCTTCCGGTGCAACGCATTCAAGGACAACTTTGCAGTTGGAGGCAGCAGCAGTGGCAGCGGCAGCGGCAGCGGGCAGGGATTTGGTTTCGGCGGCGGGGCAGGGCGCCGTGCAGGATGGAAGTCCGGTGACTGGATTTGCTCCAGGTGTCATATTACTATTGGTGCAATTTTTTTTTTTGTTTTTTTCTCCCCTATTAATTAAGCTTCTGTAATGACTTGCTGCTGCTTTTTGGAAGCGCTTCACATTAGTTGCATGCATCTGATCTACGGTTGATATATAGCATTGGCTACTAGAGTACTAACAATGCACACAACATGCTCGCACTTCGCATGTCTTTGGGTAAAATGTACGAGTAACTATTCCCTGACCTATCTGACCTATCTCTTTACTAGGAAAAGAATCTAGAATATAAAAAATTTTATTGGTGACGTGGTGTCTCCATCTCTTAGATTAATCTGTTCCCTCATAGTTAATAAAAAAAAAAATTTTATTGTATTTTTTTTTTTAAGAAGAGAAATGTGATTAACTTGCTATTAATAATGTGATGTAAGACCGACCATCTCTAGAGCAAGTGGAAAAAAGACTTGGTGGTTGGTATCCGAGACCCAAGTTCGAATCCTAATTGATTCACATTTCTAGCTAAGTTTATTTCTAAATGAAATAAAACGAATTAGCAGGTAGTACGCTATCTATTTCTCAAAAAAAAAATAATAATAAATAAATAAATAAATAATAATAATGTGATGTAAGTGTGACACAATAGACTTCTTTCTTTTCTCGGTCTCTAAGTGTGACACAATAGACTTCTTTCTTTATTCGGTCCCTACATTTTTTGTCATTTGAATATTTTAGCCCTAAAACTGTAACATAGATGACGCTTTGGTCCCGGACCGTTACCCCACACACACAGGAAAAAAAAGTAGCTCTTAATTTTCTTGTAAAACGATGATATGTGCCATCACAAACATTATTTTTTCTTTGAGAAATAGATAGCATGCTATCCGTTTCGTTTATTTCATTTAGAAATAAATTTAGCTAGAAATGTGAATCAATTGGGATTCAAACTTAGATCTCGGATACCAACCACCAAGCCCTTTTGCCACTTGCGCTAGGGACGGTTGGTCCATCACAAATATTATTCAACTATTAATTACTATCCTCCTTAATAAAATGGATTGTTATATATATATATATATATATATATATATGTATCGATCACAGGTCGGGGTGCAATGAGCACAACTTCGCAAGCAGGATGGAATGCTTTAGGTGCAATGCACCGCGGGAATATCCCGGTATGATTAATCAACCTAAGTATTTCCTTAATTCGTGTGCTACTGTGTCCTAATTGTTGTATGATGAGTGATTAAATTTTGTATGGCAGGTAATGAAGAGTAATTAGGATAAGACAAGACAGAGAGATGAGATGATCCATAAGTTATGATGCATTGATAATTTCTTTTTTGCTCTTTTCCGTCTCTTTTTAGTTTCATGGCCACGATTTAAGGCTATCAAAATTACAGTCATACAGTAAGTAGTCCATATTATATACCATGGCATATGCTATGCGACATATTGTCTTTCTTGTTATCTAACAAATCAGTCGGATGGAAACCGTCTTTATATGATTTTAACACCTCTACTGATCACTAATAAAAAAGACGATAAATAAAAATCGATTATGCCGATTGATGGGCTTAAAACTAACTGCATCAATCTAGAATAGAAAATGGCGTAAGAACATTCTTAACATATCTGTATATATCGATCTGTCTTAATTAGAGAAGGATCTGTTAGCTTTGGGGTCAAGCTAAGATGAGTTATTTATCTAAATAAGAGTTCGGTCAACAAAGGCAGTAGTGCATGATACATTCATGATTTTTGACTTATACCCACCATTATTTTGGACTCAATTATGAGATTCTCACACCATTTAAAGCAAACTTTACGTTACCTCAACTTTGCTTTAGTTTCTTTCCTTTTATTATCATTAACTTGTACAAGCGAAGAGATCTCAGATCAAAGAGCACTTATATTCGTGGCATTGTCTTCTCGCTTTTGGACGAATGGATGCATGCACATAATCATATAGGGGGGTGTTTGGCCTACCTTTTAAAAATCGTTTTTGGACTGAAAAGTAATTTTTCGGCTCAAGAGAGCGTTTGGCAACTCACTTTTAAAATCTGATTCTACTTTCTAGAATCAGAAAACTGATTTTAAAGACTCCAGAATCAGAAGCAGAAAAAAACTACTTCTCTGAAATCTGATTCTGATTTTGGATTTAAACTTCAAATTTTTATTTTTTTTTAATTTCAATATTTAAATCTAAATTTAATTTTAATTTTTAATTTTCAGATTTATTTTTGAATTTTTAAATTTTAACTTTTAAATATTAAATTTTGAAAAATAGATTTCAAACTTTAATTTTTAAATTTTAATTTTAAATTTCAAATCTCAAATTTTAGATTTTAAAATTTAAAATTTATTTTAAATTTTAAATTTTAAAATTTAGATAAAATTTAAAATTTGACATTTTAGATTTTAAAATTTAAATGTAAAATTTTTAAATTTTTAAATTTTAAATTATAAATTTTAATCTTCAAATTATAAATTTTAAATTTTTAAAATTTTAATTTTAAATATTTAAAATTTAAGCTTTACACTCAAAATTTTAAAAATCATTTCAGAAAAATCGCTTTTATTTAAACTCAGCCAAACACACTACAGCTTTTAACCAAAACTATTTCTCCAAATCAAAATCACTTTTTCAGAATTTATTTTTTCAGAAATTAGGCTAAACGGGCCCAAAATCTTGCATATTTGATAAATCTGTTGTACGTGTCCCAATGGATTCACTAGGCGGGCCTTTAGGCAGGACAATAATGAGTTACACATCAAAATGGTCCCCCCTCTCTCTACACATTGTAAGCACACAAAGAAAAGTGTTGACAATGACATATATTGAATAGTCTGACATCTTATCCGCTCACTAGCAAATTCGGTTGTTTGAAATAAAAACATCANATTTTAATTTTAATTCAAATTTAAATTTAGATTTTAAATTATTTTAAAATAAAAATTAATAAAAATATTAATTTATGCAAACATCAAAAAAAAAATTTGCCAAACAGCTTTTCAAAATCACTTTAGAAAAATCACTTTTATCTAAACTCCGCCAAACGCTCTACAGATTTTAATCAAAATCACATCTCCAAACCAAAATCACTTTTTCAAAAATTATTTTTTCAGAAGCTAGGCCAAACAGGCCCTATATCGGCCAAAAAATATAAATAAAAAATTGAAGCTGCAGTAAGAGGCGTCTTGCTGCCTAGTGTGTGTATATATATATACAGGCAAAGACGGCTAAAATAGGGATTTTCATCGAAATGTACAGAAGGAAGACGGCTGCTTCGCCACCAAATTCAACTTGTACAATACAAGTCGTGTTTTTTTTTTGAGAGATAGATAGCACGCTACCCGCTTCGTTTATTTCATTTATAAATAAACTTAGCTGGAAATGTGAATCAACTAGGATTCGAACTTGGGTCTCGGGTACCAAGCACCAAGTCCTTTGTCATTTGCTCTAGGGACGGTCGGTTTTGTAGTTTGCCGTTTTTGTAGTTTTTTTTTTTTTTTTTTTTTTTTTTTTTTTTGCCTTTAATATTTTTTGAGACCGCATTGCCCCAACCTTTGTACAATACAAGTCGTGTTTTAGTGTTTGCTACGATTGACTCGGCAAAACAAGGTGCTTCGTCGCCGACTTCAGCCAATAGTCACAAACTTTGTCTACTCTCGCACGCATACAATTTGAATGTACCCCTTGTACATTGGAGATGATGATGGCATTGCCTTTAAAAAAAAAAAAAAAAAATCAAATCCAATTTGCGCCCAACATTCGAATGTTTCTCTTTTCCATGTGTAACTTATTCAGGTCCATTAATTAGGCGTTCCAAGTTGATGAAATGTTCGTGGTAGCATAGCACCATTCTCTATCTTTCCCAGATCCAAGGATGGTGTACACACACCTTTCTCTTTTTCTGCTTCTTCGGATGAAGAAAGGCCATTAAGTACTTAAAAGTTTGATTAAAATGTGCAGAGATTCGGGTTTACTCAAAAGAGTTGAAATAACTTCTAATTCTACGTATAAAAATATAAGTTCCAATTTAAAAATTCAAGTTTTTATATGTTAGCTTAAAAATATAAACGAAAATAAAATACACTATTAGGAGGGAAAATGTTGGGACTATTTGTTCAACTCTCCTCGAACAAAAATTGCCTTGAACCGCTAGAAGTTCGCTTCTACTGAAGTTACAGGAAAAAAAACTCGGAGGAGGTTTTAATACTATATTGCACAAAAGATCAATTTGATTAAAAATCATTCAGAAATAGCTTAACTATGTAAAGAAAAGAGTGAGTCTTTCTATTTATTATTATTGTTATTATTTTTTAGCTGCGACAAATAAATAGCTGAGGGGAATGTTAGGTGGGCCACAACGGGCCACGCCAAGTGTCAACCAATTTGGCGCCGTGAGACTGAGATCGCAACAAGTTTTAGTCAGCGCACCAGGTCAACGAACCATACCTATAACAATGGAGTTTTTCCTTTTTTCATTTTCGCTATTTTCACTATCAGGCATAATTGGTATGTTGTATTGAGTTACCAAAAGTATGTTGCAGTCACCCCATAACAACAGGCTATTATGAAACAGTCCTGTGACCTCTCAGCTGTTAATTTGCAATCAACACCTTTTTCTCTTCTTTTTTTTTTTAGACTAATGTACTTTAATAGCTAACGATATTTGTAATATCATCGTCCAAAAAAAACAGAATTAAATCATTATCAGATTTAGTAAATATTTAAATTAAATTCAGAAAAGGCCAATTTGCATAAAAAATCTACTTATTTTGGGCTTTTGCAAAATCGGGCCACCTTTTTGGCTTTTGCAGATTCGGTCCGCTTTTTCAACAAACTGACCAAAATACTCTTATACCTTTTTCTCTTTCCTCTTTCTCTCTCCTCTTTTTTTCTCTCGTTCTTTTTTCTTTTTCTTTCCAGAGAGTGGCGAAGACGGAGAGCGGAGGTGCCCTTATATCTTTTTCTTTTCTTTTTTTTCTCTCGTTCTTTTTTTTCTCTCTTCCCAGAGAGCGGCGAAGACAGAGCGGCGTCGCCGCCGGCGCCCCCACCTTCCTCGCCTCCGATCCCCCTAAGGCCGGGCTGTGACTTTTTTTTTTTGCATTTTTCTTTTCTTTTCTTCACTGACTCTCCTCCACAGTCTCCGACGACGGCGCCTCTCTCGCTCTTCCCTGCTCTTCCCGTCTCTCCTTCTCCCTCCTTCTCTGCTGCCTCCGACGACGATGCATCTTCGCCGACACCGACGCCGACACCGTGGAGATCACTGCGGCGCTGCAGCCTTAGAGTGGGGGGTCTTTAGCGGCGTCGTCACCGACACCGTGGCTATTGACAGAGAGGATGACAAAAAAAAAACAGAAAAAAAATAAAGATAAAAAATTATATAAAAAAAAGGATGAAGATGAAATTGTATCGTTAACTACAAAAAAATTACAAGTTGCACTACTTAAGATGTAAACTGCAGCTTTAAAATAAAAATTACACTTTTTAAATGAAAATTACACTCTTTGAAAGATATTTACACTGTTTCTCTTCTTATTGCACTCTTTCAGATATAAACTGCACCCACTAAGATAAAAATTACACTCTTTAAATGAAAGTTGCACTGTTTCTCCTCTTGTTGCACCGTTTCTCCTCTTGTTGCATCATTTCTCCTCTTGTTACACTATTTTTTATCTTAAACTGCACCCATTTAAGAGATATTTATACTGCTTCTCCTCTTGTTGCACTGTTTCTCCTCTTGTTGCACTGTTTCTCCTCTTTAAAGAGGAGAAACAGTGCAACAAGAGGAGAAACAGTGCAACAAAAGGAGAAGCAGTATAAATATCTGTTAAAGATGTGTAGTTTAAAATAAAAAACAGTGTAACAAAAGTAAAAATTGTGCAACAAGAAAAAAAACTGCACCAATTTATCTTAAACTGCACCCATTTAAGAGATATTTATACTGCTTCTCCTCTTGTTGCACTGTTTCTCCTCTTGTTGCACTGTTTCTCCTCTTTAAAATAAAAAACAGTGTAACAAGAGAAAAAATGGTGCAACAAGAAAAAAAACTGCACGCATTTATTTTAAACTGCACCCATTTAAGAGATATTTATACTGCTTCTCCTCTTGTTGCACTGTTTCTCCTTTTGTTGCACCGTTTCTCCTCTTTAAAGAGAAAAAACAGTGCAACAAGAGGAGAAACAGTGCAACAAGAGGAGAAGTAGTATAAATATATGTTAAAGATGTGCAGTTTAAAATAAAAAACAGTCCGATCCCGTTTGCCGCGGCCGCTGCCGCTGCGGCGACGGGATCGGGCTGGGGGTCCGCGGCGGACGCGGCGTCTCGACGTCGTCGTGGGAGAAGCAGAGGCGTTGGTCGGCGGCTTCTGGGCAGCGGCGGGAGAAGGGGCAACGTCGACGGAGAAGAACACGCGCGGCGCTGGTGCCGGCGCCGGTTGCGCTTCCGCCTCCCCCTCCTGCGCCCTTTTGCTTGGCCTCCCCTTCTTCTTCTTCGCTGTTGTCTTCTTCTCCGCATCCAGCCCAACCCCGTTCGCCGCGGCCGCTGCCGCCGCGGCGATGGGATCGGGCTGGGGGTCCGCGGCGGCGGAGGAGAGGAAGAGGGGGTCGTGGGCGGTGGAGAGGAGGGTGAGGAGGAGGGCGACGGTGAAGAAGGATGGTGAGGAGGGAGACGACGGTGAAGAAGAAGGCGACGGTCCGCCTTTTTTTTCGGCGAGAAAAAAAAAAAGAACGACAGAAACGAAGAGGAGAGAGAAAGAGGAAAGAGAAAAAGTAATAAGGGTATTTTGGTCAGTTTGCTGAAAAAGCGGACCGAATCTGCAAAAACGAAAAAGGTGACCCGCTTTTGCAAAAGCCCAAAATAAGTGGATTTTTTATGCAAAAAGGCCTTCAGAAAAGTTACCCAAATCAGAACAATTTAGGATGCACTTAATCAAAAACAGAGGGATTCCTTTCAAAATGGCCTGCAGTTGAGTGTCCCAATCAAAATTTGGCGTGACAATATCATCCTCCATGATCGGTGAGTTCTTCTATCTCTCTCTCTTCCTCATCCCCGGTCTCCTTTTTCTCATTTCTCGTTTCTTCTTCTACCGAGATCCCTAGCAATGGCGGTGCTCTTGAGGAGGCTTTCTAGGGTTTCGGCCATAGGAGGCGTCGATGGCTTCGGGGGGCAATCCAGTTCGAATCACGGCCGTCGATTTCCCTTTGGAGCCGCCGCCTCCTTCGTAGCCAGTGGAGTCGCCTTCTACTACGCCTCCTCTTCCCCCGCTGTGGTGATTCCTCGCTCTAGTTCCATCTTAATCATGGATTAAATTGTGTTAAGCCAAATGGATCGACGTTGGTTTTGCTTATTTTCGATCGTTTCCATGGGAAATGTGCCAATTTGATCTATTAATTGTGCTGTTTGTTATTTTAAATAATTGATACTTTGTTTTATTCTTTTCTATGTTATTAGGAGATGCGATTCGTCTCTTTAGATCAAAAATTGTATGCATGCTATGTATAAGAACATATGGAAGCACTATTGATATGCCGACCACTTAGGAAATAAGCACCTCTTCTGCTTGCTTGTTTTCAATACGGTTGAAATGTGATTTTATTGTATAATTAGTTGCTTCACATCTAGTATGTTGTGGGCGTATATTTTATATCTTTTTTGTTTGTCCCCTATTACTTAGATATTTTAAGGTGAAAATCTTTGGGGTTCTAATGCACGGTAATTCACTGTTTCATTGTCATCTAGTATAATTATAATTTTATATACATTTCTTTTGGCGCTTACATTGATCATATAACGCCTCATATGCTCGGCCCTATCTGATCCGAATTAGAACTTGAGTATTGGATAGCTAGAGTGCTGTTTGTACTATGCTGAGCGCTACTGAAGACTGATTTTGTCTAGGTGTTGATTAGATGTAACTCAAGCTAATTAGTGTTGTCGAATCTGCAGGCTCATCTCGACGAGGAAGCTGAAGTTAATGTCGGTAAAGTAGGTCAGTTCCTATTTACCTGAAACAACTAACTTGTCGTAATCTTGCTAGCTTGCTTCGTGCAGAAGAAGTTTGGAAGTGATAAAAAGAAAATATAAAAAAAAAAAACGAGTTTTCTTTTTTGTCAATTCAAAAAAGCATCATATTCCTTGCTTCGGTTTTCTTGACTGTTCCGTGACACTTATTTTTTCGCCATTGTTTCACATATTTTGTTATTTTTCCAGCACTCGACCCTGAAAAGTGGTTGGAGTTTAAGTTACAGGAAACTGCAAGGGTCAATCATGACACTCAGTTATTTAGGTACATTTTCTTCAATATGTTACTTCTGTTTATATAATGTCAATGGCTTTTGATGATTGTTTTTCATTACTCCCATAAAAACTATCTTGTAATATGTAGTCAGATGTATATTTTGCTATGGTTTGGTAACTTGAACGGGATTTATTTGTTGTGATAGTGAGATTTTCCTATTTGACTGCTTTGCTTGATCCTCCATTACAGTATGATAGGAAATATATTTAATTGATATCTGGGCAGGTTTTCTTTTGATCCTACTGCCAAGTTGGGCCTTGATGTTGCTTCATGCATCCTTACAAGGTATTCTCCTTTTTCATGAACCTTTTCTCTCTGTCTCTCTCTCCCCCTCTCTCCCTCTCTCTCTGTTTGTGTGTGTGTAAAGTATGTTCTCCTATGTCTTATTCATGCAGCAGAAAGAATTGAATTTGGAGTTCTTGTTTCATGAATCTCTCTCTCTCTCTCTCTCTCTCTCTCTCTCTCTCTATCTAATACTGGTACTCTATTTATTGACTATCAAAATTTGTCATGTCAATTGCAGGGCTTCCATTGGGGAGGAATCCGAAGGGAGAAGAAGATATGTTATTCGGCCGTAAGTCCTCATCTCATATGATATGTAAAATGTTGTATATGGTGTTTAAGCTATTGCCTCATCAAGGTAGATATGCCTCAGGTACACGCCAATTTCTGATCCAGATTCTAAAGGCTACTTTGATTTACTGATAAAGGTGATGGTGCTAACTTATATGTCATTCATGTTTGATTGAACCTCTTCGTATGAAGTGCATTTAGCTTTTCTAGTGTGTGCTTTTCTGAGACCAATTGATTAAAAACTTTGTGATTTTTCAAAAAGTGCCAATAGGTTGTTGCTAATTGGGCTTCTCTGTGCAGGTTTATTCTGATGGAAAGATGAGCCAGTATTTTGCAACTCTAAAGCCGGGTGATGTTGTTGAAGTCAAAGGGTAGGTTTCCATAGTAATAGAGATAATGCCAGGGGTGATTCCTTTTTCATGTGCTCTGACTGAACTCTTATTTTTTGTTAGGCCAATAGAAAAGATCAGATATAGCCCCAATATGAAAAAGAAAATAGGCATGGTAAGATACTATCATCTAGGTAAATCTTAATTTTGAGGTTTTCAAATTGGGAGTATAAATGCAAAGTTGATTGTCACTTTTGTTTCTGAATTTTGAAGTCTTCAAATGGAGTCTATAAATGCAGAGTCGACCATTTCTTTTGCTTCTTCATTGAGCTTTCAAATTCATTTTCTTCCTTGAGTCAGATATCAATCTTCAAGCAGTATTGTCTCTAGATGGTGAATTATTTGGAAGCATTGTTCCAATTTAATGGCTAATATGTGGTAGATTACACACATAAATGTATTACTCTCAGATTGCAGGGGGCACAGGTATCACACCAATGCTACAGGTTATCAAGGCTATTCTGAAGAATCCTGATGACAAAACTCAGGTGCACATTTTATTATTTTTGTTCTAAAACTTTCTATTTTTGGGCTAATTATAATTGCTGCAGAATCGTGTCGCATTAATGCTTATTGCTAAAGCATTAACACTTGATCGTGATGTCAAAATTTCGTCGGGACAGCTTCTGTAGTGTGAAATCAATATTTCTGAACTCGCTCTAAATTGAAGTAACACATTAGCTACTTGCTACTAACTCCGAGTTCTTATTTGTCTGGATGGATACATAGCAGAATAACACCATTCTTGTATAAAACTTTCAGTTGGTGAAACTTTCCAATATAATATGCTTTTGAGAGCTTGAGATGCTGCTACTTTAGAGCTATTTCTGGATTACAGTTTGTTCAGTAAAGAGACCCAAAAAATGTCCTAAATCCTATGAGTATTAGCTGATATTCAGGAACATATCAAAATTTCAATTTTGTTCTTTTTGGTGATTCTGCATTTGCTTGTTCATTTAATTCATTGTGGGTTTTTTTTTTTTTTATAATTCCTTGGCATGTTCATTCAGGTTTCATTGCTGTATGCGAACATATCACCAGAAGACATTTTGCTAAAAGGTGAACTTGACAGACTCGCAGCTAGCTATCCAAATTTTAAGGTAGCTGTTTTAACTATGTTTCTTTAAGCGGATGTACTGACATAGTTTTCCTGACTACTAATTTTATGTGATTTTGGCATCTAATGATCAAATTTAGGTGTTCTATACAGTCGACAAGCCGTCTAAGAACTGGCGAGGCGGTGTGGGATATGTATCACAAGACATGATCTTGAAAGGCTTGCCTGGTCCAGGGGAAGACTCTCTTATACTTGTGAGCAGTACAAGCTAGAGTTACATAGTGATTTCTTTTTTTTTATTAGTTTGCTTTTCTGATATGTTTGAAAAAAGTGCCTCAATTTTTTAACAGGTGGATGATGTTTTTGTGTTAATTAATCTTCCCATCTTTATATGTTAAAATGGCTGATGGTTTGTCAGGTTTTGCTTAAGAGAAAATAAGCCCTAGTCTTAAAAATGTCAATAGACTTCATTCAAAAAAACTCTGGAGAATACCTGACTGATTTGAAACTGTAATGTTAACTAACCTGTCTTGGTTTCACGTGATAAAATGATTTAACTTCCTAGAATTGGAAAGTTGGATCCCCCCCCC
Source organism: Ananas comosus (assembly GCF_001540865.1). NCBI lineage: Eukaryota > Viridiplantae > Streptophyta > Magnoliopsida > Poales > Bromeliaceae > Ananas > Ananas comosus. The sequence continues at coordinate 274,947 of NC_033625.1, read as the reverse complement.
CGCCCTTTAAGAAGCTGTTTCGGTTCCGGCAAGGAAAGCCTATTCTATGAACCAATAATAACTGAAATTGCCTGGTTTGGCCTCATCTTTGCAGGTATGTGGACCCCCAGGAATGATGAAACACATATCTGGTGACAAGGCGAAAGATAGATCACAAGGCGAGGTATCAAGAATTTGTCATCTCAAATTTGTTTTCTTTTTTCTTAGATACATTCATTCTTACATAATAAATGCAAATACGGAGGGCTTATGGGAATGCAAGACCTATATTCTTATTACTACACATCTTTGTCTCGTACTCAAATAATCTCTGGTGATCTGCAGCTCTCCGGGCTACTCAAGGAACTCGGATATACCGAAGAGATGGTATACAAATTTTGAGAGGCTCACAAAAAGATCAGTTGTTGCCATTGGTTTTCCGTTGGTTTCAGATGAAGATGTTACAAAATAACTGAGCTTTTGTTACATCCCATGTCACAAACAAGTGTTAAAGATGGTGGCATCCCTGTAGTTCAATAAAAGAACATTTTCAGACGTGAGAGTGTGATGCATTTTTGTTCTTATGTTCCACATTCACAGACATTCTAGTTCTAGAATCTGTAGTTGTGCTATTTTTCTTTCGGCCCCTTCATTTTAAAATTTATTTTGTTTGCACCCTGCGCGCTGCAGCGTTCTCATCCTGTCAATCTCATCTCCTCTCTTAGTTTCCGTCCCTTAATGCGATGCTGCATTTTCTTAATTACAAGGTAATTCTAAAACATTAGTTGGTTATAGATGCTAAAGTATGTGATGAAATGGACAACTCATTAATAGATAGTACAGTAGGCATGGCGTAGCATATATTATTTTCTTGTGCTTTTTTCCTCTCGGAGAAAGGTAGTTTTTTTTAAAAATCAACTAGAAATATAAGATAATTATATTTCAAATTTAAAAGTTTAGATATCAATAATCAATCACTTACCTGCCGCGTGCACAGTTGGTGGCATAGCATTTTGTTTAGCAAGCGGGACATGATAATCTCCAATTTGGTCACCAATTCCCATGTTCTGTAGGTATCTTTTAACATAGAAGTATCAACCAAAAGAAAGGAGGAAGAAGAAAAATCAGGGCGGGTCAGCTGGGAAAACCAACATTTATGAAAATCCAATTTTAACATAGTTTTGCTACGGCAATAGAAGATGCAATTGGGGTTGAAAATGTAGGTAACTCGTAGATATTATCCGTCCCTAATAATACCATAATTCGCTCTCTTCCATGAAATTTTCGCTCTCTCAGGGATAAAGCTGCGTATGATAAGCGAGACTGATGATGAACTTACTACTATATGTTTGGCATAGCTGCAAGATATAGCAATTTTTTATTAAATGCTATGTGAGTAGTATCGTTAAAATGAGCACTTAAAATTATTATTTTTTAATCAAAAATCTCTTTCAAGATTTTTTTTTTGATAAATATTAATATGTTCAAGAAAACAAAATTAAAAGCTAAACCAAAAGAACATTTAGAAGCAGTTTGGCTTGCATTTCTCTACAATCGAACAAATGAATCTTATCGTTTATTTTTTTCTTTTTTGACCATTGAAAACTAGTTTTTTTTTTTTAAAAAATAACATACTATTTATTTCGTTTATTTATTTTAAAAATAAATTTAATTAAAAATATAAAATAATTAAATTTCAAATTTAAGATCTCAAATGACAACCACCAAAAGTATTGGGCACTGGGAACTAGTTCTAAGCGAGTTATGTGGTGGTTGCATTTGTGTGTTCCTACTGAGCCAGTGTGGGTCTTGAACAGTGCAGTATTATAAAATACTAGTGAAGGCCCGCGCTACGCTGCGGGAGATTTACATATTTTTTAAAATATTTTGAATAAACTAATATATTTCTATATTTATGTTGTTATCATTTATTTTTAAAAAATTAAATTTAAATTTTTTAATTTTCAAATCTAATTTTAAATTTTAAACTTTAAAAAATTAAAGAGCTAAAAAATATAAAAAAATTATTTAAATAGAGAGGAATAAAAAATAATTTGAACATTGAAGAAAGAAGAGAGGGAAAAAAAGCAAAAAGACCATTATCCGCGCCGTGCCACGCCGCGCCCGGCCCTGCGCTCCAGCATGTCCGCGCCACACCATGGGCCGCCCCACGCTACTGCATTTTTTTTATTCTATAAATTAATAGAAAACAATTAAAGAGAGAGACAAAAAAAATACGAAAAAATTTAGAAAAAATGTTAATTTTACGTTAAAAAAAATAAATAGTAATTTTGCTCTTACTTTGGACTTTCGTAAAATATTATTATTCAGGACCAATCAAATTTAAAGGAAACTATTATTATCTGATCTCATAATTTTTTATCCAAGAATTAAAAAGTTGAAAATACCGACTACCTTATGCTTTCGATAACACAACAACTCTACACATAAATATATAAATAATATTTCATAGATGCCAGCGCATTTATTAGCATACATAATAATTAGCAATTTAATATATAGAAAAATTTTGACTAATATTTTATCAAATACAGAGAGAAAGAGATGTATATAATCCGCACAATTTGAGATCGCAATCAAAACTCTAAAAACAATGACAAAAAAAATATTTTGACAATTTATTTAATTTCCTAACAAAAAATCTCATTAATTATTGTGTTAAAGCTCAGAAGGGTTTGAGACTTAAGTTACTGTTTTTTGAAAAAAAAAAAAAAAAAAAAAAGAAAGAAGAAGAAGAAGAAAGAGAAAAGAGATGACAGTGAGAGGTGCTCCACCGACCTCTTGCATGAACTGAACAGAGATGTCCGAGCTGCAGTATCCTGTGCTTGTGGAGATCTCATATGCGGCCTCCTCTCCTCCTCTCCCTTCCTCCAACCCATTCTCAACTTTGTTTCCACTCTTTCTCTCTCGCTCTCACTCTCTTCTCTCTCTCCTCTCTCTCTCTCACACGTTTAACCAAAGAGAGAGAGACAAAAAAAGAAGAATCTAGCAAAAGAGAGCTAGTCCAAGAGTATATATATATATATATATTATATATATATATATATGAGACCGGCGTCGCACCCTCGCGCGCCCCACGCCGGAGCCCGCGCCTCCGCCTCCCGCTGCGCTCGCCCGCGCCTCTGCCTCCCGCTGCTGACCGCTCGCGCCGCCGCTCGCGCTGGGGAGAGGGGGAGAGAGGTGCCCGCGTCCCGCGCCGCCGCCCTCCGCTGCCGCCCCGCGCCGTCGCCACCCTCGCCCATCCGCGCCCGGCCCGCGCCGGACCACCCACACTGGGTGCACCTGCGCGCGAGCGCCCGCGCCGGTCGCGCCCCGCCCTCTCGCGACCGGCGCCCGCATCCGCGGCGGCTCGCCTCGCTCCGCCTTCGGCCCGCGTGCCGCGCCGGCCCCCAGGCCCACGCCTCGCCCCTCGGCTCGCGCTCACTCGCTCGGGCTCCGCTCGCGCCAGCGCCCGCCCTCGCTCAAGCCCGCCCGCCCGCGCCCCTGTGAGGAAGTGAATTCTCGAAATACGAGGATTTGACTTCATCCCGAATCGACCAAGGGTCGTGCTGGTGTACTTTGGAAGACCAAAGATTTATAAATCACCAAAAGTGCATTGGAAATGAGTCCACGAGAGCAAATAGTGCGAAATCTGCACTGGAGCAAAATTGCTCTCGGGGACCGGTCCCTGGCAGGGAGGGACCGGTCCATCGGCTAGTGCGCGGGGGTTGCTTGAGGAACCGGTCCCTGGCAGTGAGGACCGGTTCTCGAACGTGATTCCACGCGGAAAAGCCAAAAATTGGCTAAGTCCTGAAATCCCAGCTCTCGGGGAACGGTCTCTCAGGAAGGAACCGGTCCCGAGGACGGTCTCCCCTTCTTCTTCTTCTCCTCTCCCTCCCTTCCTCCCTTTCTCCCTTTCCCCTCTGTTTCCCCCTCTTCCTTCTCCTCCCTTCCCTCTCCCTCTATCTGGGGAGAGACCGGTACCCGAACGCGCGACCCGAGCTGAAGCTCTCGGGGACCGGTCCCAAGTCGGGGAGACCGGTCCCTCCGCGCGCAGAACGCCCAGGGAAGGCTGCGCACAGAGTGAAAAGTGGAGGGGCTTGGATGGATATTGTTACAATAGAGGGCTTATTAGTCCCTCTCTCCCTCTCACTCTCCCTCAGTTCACTCTCTCTCTCCCCCTCACACTCTCTTACTTTCTCTCTCTAGAAAAGAAGGAGAAAAGAAGAAGAAAAAGGAAAGAAGGAAGGAAAAGGAAGAAGAAGAGGAAGGAGATCAACAAAAGAAGGCTTTTGGACTTCTCCCTCATCCTCTCTTCTCTTTTTTAAGCTAACCTAGAGGTAAGCTTCTAACCCTAGTTTGTGAAATTTGGGGTTTTTGGGTTTTAACTCTTTGGATGGGATTAAATGGATCCCTAGCACCATGAATGGAAGGATTAGAGCTAGAATCTAGGGTTTTGAGATGGGTTTAGCTTGATGCTAACCCTAGGGCACCAAAATAGGGTTATTCGGTAAAGTGTGGGATTGATTTCATTTGAGGCCTTGTAAACCTAATTGGTAGGTGCCTAAACGCGGGGGCGAAGTCGGAATTTCGATTCGTCGAGCGGGTCAAAAGCTATCGGCAACATAAGGCCGATTGAGCATCATTTGGACCGAGAGGACCGAGGCTTCGTCGTAAAGGACGCCGAAGCACACTTCTAGAGCCTCCTTATACGCCAAAGGTGGGGGGTGTCGTTCCGGAACATCCGGATTTCTTTTTATGTCTAAATTACATATGTGTTGATCATATTGCATTATAGGATTAATAAATGTATATTTCCTTTTCCTTGCATGCTTCTTAGTAGTGTACTTATGAGTTGAACACCTAGACTAGGGTAGCATGAGGATTGGGTCTTATGGCATAGAATCCTATAGCGGCATAAAGAGCCGAACTTGGACATATGATAGCCCAGTAGAGCGGCATTAAACGAGTGGCATGTCAACTAGTAGAAAACTTACTACAATGATCGAACGAGTGGCATCGAGTCTAGTGTAGTAAATTTGACGTGAACTTAGGGATAGTAGAAGTCCCAACATTGATTATATATCATGACTGTGCAGCAGAGGCACATTGACCCTAGTAGACAGGGTATCCTCTTGTGAGGATTGGATCATACTCACTAGTCTGTTTTTGCTTGTCGGTGGTCGCTCCACCGAGGCACGAGTCTCCGGAGTACTTCACTAGGGGCAGACGTAGTTGTCCCGCAGACGGTCTCGGTGTGCGAGTGCAGTTTCTCCTCACCTATGAGATTGAGAGTGAGTCGAGGGTTTAACCTTCGGGTTAACCAAGCGAATTGGGTAAGAAACATGAAATGCATAGTAGACTTGCATTATTACCTTGAGTATACATAATGTATATTGTAGTTTACGTTACTATGCACCTTATATACTCATGACATGATAGTAGCATGACAGTAGTTGTTGCATGCATTATTATCATTGGTGGCATGATAAAGTAGTTGCAGTTTATCTTTGTATATCTATCTATCTCTCTATCTGTGCCAGCTTAGACCTAGTGGGAAAACCGGCGGCGTCGGCGGCCGAACCCACTGGGAACTATATTTTATAGTTCTCACCCCGTGTGGTTTTGGGGTACAGGTACACACAGAGGCGAGTCAAGCGAGGACCGCGGTAAGGGCATAGCGCCCTAAGTGAGTTTAGTTGGTAGCTTTTCCTTTATGCATTAGAGTACCCTCGTGTACTAGATGATGTTTGGATAGACATGGGAGAGCTATTTGTATTTTGAGAAAAACTATGTATTCACATTTTGGTAGATGAAAAATGTAATGCAATCAAATGATGTAACTATTGAATGAATGTAATAGTTAGACTATCTCTCTTTATATACACTAGTATATTACTTGTGGTTCTTGCTCTTAGATGTATTGCACTTGTGTGCGCTATGTTCGATCATGTATGTTATCTAAGCATTCCTGGACGCTTATTTGTACATGATCTGGTTGTTTAGCCTTGGGCGGACAGGCGAGGTACTGTCCGTTCGGCGTCTGTTCGACGCGCCCGAACCGGACCAAATTGGTAGCGGCATCGGGGCGTGACACCCGCGCCCGCGAGGAGAGGGGTGAGAGAGGATCTAGAGAGTGGGGAAGAGAGAGAGACCGAGTGGAGAGGGAAAGAGGAGGGGTGGGTGTGGAGAAAGAGAAAGTGTAGGAGAGGGAGGAAGAGAGAGAGAGAAAGGGGGGAGGGAGAGAGAGATAGATAAAGAGAGGGGGTAGAGAGAGAGGGTGTGAAGAGAGAGAGAGAGAGAGAGAGAGAGAGAGAGAGATAGGGTGTGAAGAGAGAAGGCCAGCCGGCAGTGGAGGGAGAGGGAAAGAGAAAGGCTCGGATGAATAAAACAAACTTAGAGGCGCCACGTAGGATCGGATGAATAGAGTCCCAAATAGATAGATTGTATTATATAGATAGATAATATTACTGCAACGGCATGTGTCTCATGGTTCCCAATCCCATTAGATTCGATCGAGTGGGTTTCCCGGTGGTATCATTAGCAGCTCACCGTTGACTGCGCGACTATCAGCGGTACACTCTTCCATATCTTCTTCGTCCCATTTTATTTCTTTGTTTTCTTTTCACCAAACTCCGGTCTCCGCTCCCCGAGAGTTTCCTGCTCGAATTCCTTTGCAATTTCCAAGCTCTGCAGCTCAATTTTGGTGGGGTTTCTCTTTCATTAATCCCCTAGTATTATGTTTCGGGAATCAGCTGTTTCTTTTGGCGGGATTATGATTCACTTTTAGCGCATTTGGAGTAACTTGGTTTTGATCCTGATCGACGAAATTGAGGATCGAGTGATCTCCAGAAATTGGTTTGGTCTAGGGTTTCCCGCATAAAACTTGTCTCAGTTATTTGGATTCATGAGCTCCTGATGTTTCTATTGCTCTATCAGTGTAGAATTTGATTCCTTTATCCGGTGATTTCTTGTACTTACTGAAAATAGCAAAAATGGATGTGGATGGAAAAAATAAAATAAAAATAAATCTAAAGCTGATGCTACTAGGTTTGGTGTGTGAATTCCTGGAAACCGGAAAAGAAGGTTTTTGCAGTTTCAACTGGAGAGATTCATTTTCTATTTGTTGATTGAGACCAGGTTAGAAGTAATTCAGTTTTGGGGCCTTTTTTTGTTTGATCATTGCTTTTGTGCCGCTATGGATGCTCTTCAAATAGTTTCTTCGGCGACACAGATTGTGTCGACAATGTTGGGAGCGGTCAGTGCGCTTGAACAAGCTTCTACGAATCTCAACGAAGCTCCGAAGAGAATCCGTACCCTCGAGGAGTTTGTGTCGAATCTTGAGAGCTTAGCGCAGCAATTGAAGCAGAAATATGCCCACAAGGCCCATAATGCTCAATTGGACCGCCAAATCAATGGCTTGAACGGTCTCATTGATCGGCTCAACCTCAACGTTGCGAAGGCTAGAAGACTTCTCACGAAAAGTAAAATGAAAGGATTTTCTAGGGTTGTATGGAGTTCCATGGTCGGAGACCCTGTATCAAAATATATTCAGTTAATCAGAGATGATTTGAACTGGTGGTTGGAATTGCAGAAATTAACTGAGAGTGTGGAAAGTATTATAGCTTCTACCTCAGAAAATGTGTCATCTATACTAAGAATTAAATCCGAGCAAGGTTACCCTGTGTCCAATAAGTGCCATTACGTGCGTGAGCTTCTTGAGAAGGATGATACGCGTCCGGTTGTACTAATTGTTGGCCTTTCTGGAATTGGCAAGTCGTGTCTGGCTCGCCAAATAGCATCCGATCCACCTAGCCGGTTTGTGGATGGGGCAGTTGAGCTAGGTTTTGGCCGGTGGTGCAGTAGAGCAGCTTGCAATGGAAGCAGAAGTGACTACCGTAAGCGCTTAGTGAAGAAAATTTGCAGATTTTTGGTGCAGATTGGTTCCTTGAAGAAGGCTAGGGATGAATTGAATGAAGATCTTGAAGATGTTTGTTGCTTGCTACAAACGGCATTGGTCGGGAAGAGCATGTTGATCCTTCTTGATGATGTATGGGAGCAAGATATCGTGGATCGGTTTGCGAAGTTGTATGACAATGGCTGTAGATACTTAGTGACTACAAGGGATGAGGCAGTTTACGAAATCACAGAGGCTGAAAAGGTGGAGATATGCAAAGATGACATCAAGGAAATAAGCAAGGAGATTCTTCTCTATCATACTATGCTTAGTGATGAGGAACTTCCGGTATGAACATTACTCTACTACGTGTTTGCTTAGGTCAAAATTGGTGCTCTATGAGATAATTTGCTCAAATCATTCCTGATTATTATTTTGACTAGCGTAATCAAATTTTTCTAATTTTTTATATGTATTAAATGAATGGAAATAGTAAGTTGATTGAAAAGGAAAAGGCCGTTTCAACTCTTACAATGCTTGATTTTTTTGTTAATGTGTTTTTCGCTTGTTTTTTTGAAATTTCCGTAATCCTCATTGTCAGTGTACTTTATCTATATTGGATTTTTTTATGCCATTTGTTCTTCTATTTTCTTGTAATATAAATATTTGATCTTGCAAGAGGCAAATCATTTTATACTGCTATAGTTCTGCATTAAACTTTTCTTATCTACATTTTATATCTCTAAAAAAAGTTATAGGCAACAAAAGTTGAAGTGTATCTAAAACTTGTTCGGTGTGTACAAACTGAAAAGAACTTGTTCGGTGTGTTTGGTAATAATTATTCCTATACAGGCTGTTGCAGAGAATTTGCTAGATCGCTGCGGTCACCACCCTCTCACTGTTGCAGTCATGGGTAAGACTCTCCGAAAGGAAACAAGTGTTGGGAAATGGGAAAGAGCCATAAGTGACCTCTCCACACACGCGACATGCGCCCCTGGCCCAGTTCCCTATGTAAATGAAAAGGAAGTAGAGACCACTTTAACTATCTTTGGATCATTCGAATTCAGCTTGGAAGCAATGCCAGAACATTCTAGAAGGTTCTTTGTACTCCTTGCTGCAATTTCATGGGCCGAGCCTGTCCCTGAAGCATGCGTAGAAGCTCTTTGGTCGGTTCTTCGGCAGGATAGCTTGTTCCCTCTCGTGGTCTGCAAGCTAGTCGAAGGTTCATTATTAATCAAATTGGAGTCACAACTATTATATCATGTTCACGATATGGTTTCGCTCTATCTCGATAATAAAACAAGTGAGGCCATGGAAAACCTTCTGGTGAAGTCCTCTCATGAAACTGCTGCTCTGATTGCTCCTTGGCTTCTTATTTTTGGGAAGGAGACAGTGCAAGATATAGCTGAGGAGAAGTTGAATTCTTTTTTAACCTCACTACAAGATAGGGAGGTTGTGATGATATTAAAAAGTACTATTCATTCTCTGATGGCGAGCAAATCGATCTCGCAATTGGAAGCTAGTAGATTGAGATTTAGTAGAGTAATTACTCCTCGAATATCGGAGCTTATCTCAGTTGGTTCACCAAATCTACTCGTTTCAGCTTCAAAGGCCATCACAATTATATTTATTCAAGAAGATTATTGCGTTCTTGCCAAATCTCTTGAGGAAAAGAGCTCGGTAGATAAACTTTTGAATCTTTTTGAAGATTCTAAGGACATCTCAACTGTAATAGCTGTGTCAACTGTTGTTGCCAAGCTCGCTGAATTTGCAAGTTCACCAACTATTGATAAAATTTTAACAAGCATCCCGATGAATCAAATAGCGGAGTTTCTCTCTGCTGATGCAGAGGAGTGGCATGATAATATTTTCATGACTATTCTGTCATTGACTAAAGCCGGAAAGTCAAAGGCGGTTGAGATGATGATAGAATCAGGTGTAGATAAGAAGCTTCTCACACTTCTCGAGAATGGTTCTGAGATTGCTCAACATCATTCTATCGTGACATTAAAAACATTTTATGAGCTAGGGGGCCCTCTTGAACAAGGATGTTTGAAACCTGGTACATTGAATCGCTTGCCTTGGCACGTTAGACTTAGCTTGGAGAGGTTAGTACTTTCCGATCGAAACATAAGCCCTTTGCCGAAATCCCAAGCTTTCGAGGTCCTTTTAAGTAAAATCCTCACCAGGGATAGTAAAGAGATTGTTGAAGCGCTACAGGGTCTGATTCCTATAGTCGAGAAAGCAGGTGATGAAAGAATACGAGACCTTATTTTGGGAAGCCAGTTAATCGAGAGACTAGTAGTTCTACTACAACATGGAGGGATCGATCAAACCCAAGCTAGATCTGAATCTGCTTTTCTGGTGATGAAATTGGCTTGCTCGGGTGGCGAGCCATTCATACGTAGGTTCTTAGAGCTCGACATTGTTCTCGAACTCGTTAAAATGATGCAGTGCAACATCGAGGAGCTGCAGGATTCTGCATACACTGCTCTTCATCAAATTATATTTGCGAAAGGAGGATCTCTAGTTGTGAATAAAATTCTCCAGTTGGGTTTAATTGAAAAACTAGTCAATTCGCTGGAGCGAAAATGTTTGAAAACGAAGGAGGTGAGCTTGCTTTTCATTGTGGACATTGTGGAGGCCGGTTCAAAGCCCTGCATAGAAAAGATGCTTTCTTCGCAAGTGGTTGAGAAGCTCGTTGGGCTCGACAAGATGGGAGGAAATTTTAGCGGGGTGGTTTTGAGATTTATCAAAGGATTGGATATGTGTAAGAACTTGTCATCGGCCGAAAGACAGGTTATGAAGCAGCAGGTTATGAGGAAGGTGAGATCAGCATCAGCGGTGAGAGGCCATAAGATAGAGGCAAGTCTTATAGCTTCTGTTGAATCTGATATTTCCGAAGGTTCGAGGGGAGGTCGCAGCAGCAAAAGAAAGAAGTAGATTATGAAACCGATGCATACTTATCGTATCACGGGATTGTGGCATTTTTCCATTGCTTAAAATTATATATTTATGCTTAAAATCTGGCGACTTAAAAGAGGAGAGAAGAAAGGTGCATGAAATTTTATTAGCCATGCATATTAATGTGTAAGTCTTCTGCAAGAAGCTCTTACATTTGTCGGTATATCACGAGAAAAATGTATAATTGCTCGATAAAGGATGCAATTTAGATGAAGCACGCATTGTCTGACTTTGTATCATTGTTATTAGCAAATATTTTATGCTGCAGATTATACGGTCCAGAATTGGTAAAGTCATTGGATATGCCTGCCATGCTTACTCTTAGAGCAAGACATTCGTCAGTCTGCACATTTATTAGTGATTTGTGTTTAGTGATTTGTGTTTCTAAGATTTTGCATCGTGTATTCCTGCTTTCACCATGAGCGATGCTTTGGACAGGTCTGACTTCAGGCCGGGTTAATTTTAACCTGCTCAGACCCGGCTCGCCATCATACTTCAGTCCCAAGCCCGCTTTAAAATTTTGTTAGCCTCAAGCCGGCAAAAACTGCGCTGGACGACATGGTTGAGCGCAAAAAGGGGTCTAATAGTAAGCAAATACAGCCCATTTGCTTACTATTCTCAAAAAATAGTAAGCAAATACAGCCCATTTTAACTGTACCCTTCAACTTTATGTGTTTTTTTTTGTTAAAAAAAAAAAAAAAAGTCGGTGGATTTTGTTCAATTTAAGGCTTGGTTATTGTCGTTCCATTTAATTAAATTTTTTTAATTCACATGACTAAAAATAAATTTATAAACAGGCAGATAGGTATGTTAATTTACTAAAATTACATCAAATTTCCCATGCATTGCAGTTTGCACGGCCCAGCCCAAAACGGACCAGATTCCGGGTCGGGCTCGCATCCGATTCGAATAGAAGCCGCTCCGCACCATTCTAAACCGTCCCCGGTCCCAAACTATCCGGTGTAAGAACTCCCGATAGTGATTAGCGAACTCAACGCCCCGCCAATGGCTTCTTCGGCTTCTTCCTTCTCCTTCCTCTCTAGGGTTTTCCCAACCCATTCACTTCCCCGTGGCGGAGTCGGTGATTCCTCGGTTCCCCGGCTCTTCGTGGGCGTCTCGAGGCCTCCGCCGCCGCTCCTTCGTTCTCCTCCGCCTCGCTCCTCCGCCGTCGCCTTCTCCCGTAGGAGTAGGAGGAGGAATAGCTCGTCTACAACAAGTAAAGATCCTCCCACTAAGCATAAGGTATCGATCTCGCGTTGTGCGGTCCCGAGTTTCGATTAATTTCCATTTATTTATATGCGTAGGATGGTAAATTTGTTGATATTTGGTACTGCTGCTGCATGTGAAACCAACTCTTTAGCTTCCTTTGTTGAGATTAGAAGCAAGTTCATGTCAAATTTAGGATAAATAACTGCTATTCTTCTCATCAAAATGAAATTTTTGTGGAAAAAATCATTTTCTCGAAAAGCTTATGCTGGGATTTGAATTAGGATCTCCACTGCTATTTTTGTCCCACAAACTGTGCTTGTGTTTTGGTAGCACTCTTCCAGTCGACAATACATAAATTATGCAGAGGTGGGTTGATTTTAGTATGTTATTGTTCAATTTTATATTTCTGGCGTTACGAGTTCTGCGAACTTATCGATGCTTCTGAAGCTTGTTTTCTGCTGATCTTCCTGTTGGATTCATCTCATGGAAAAACTTTTTCTTGGAGGGAACAGAACTTGGATGAGCCACCTGATTAATATTACTGTGAGAACAAACGTAGATTGATGTTGTGCGGTACTTAGACCGTTTCATGAATGGGTGGAAATTGCTGTAGCAGACATATCTTTGAGGCGTGCGCTTTGTACTGTCTCTTCTTTCCCATATTTAGTTTGCCTTCAATTGCATTTTGTCCTCATTTTCAATATTCTGTTATAGTGCAATTAGCGAACCGTGTTGCGCTCTTCTTCTTTCCTTATTATGAGATGTTTACACCTTCATTGATCACCATTATATTGTCAGATCACAGTACCTGATGATGAGGAGGAAGATGATATCGATGATATAGATGAGGATGCTTTTGAAGCACTATTTAACCAACTCGAAGAAGATCTGAAAAATGACAATTCAGCCGATGACGATTTGGATGATGAGATAACAGAAGAAGACATGGCCAGGCTTGAACAGGAATTGGCGGAAGCACTTGGTGATGGTGATTATGGTGATGAATCTTCAGGGGATTCGCTCTCAGGTTCTGACAATTTGGACAACACTGATGATTGCGATGAAATCGAAGCTCCCAAGCTTAAAAATTGGCAAATTCGGAGGCTGGCTCGAGCTTTAAAGATCGGCAAGCGCAAAACTAGTGTAAAAAGTCTCACCCAAAACTCTTGCTTACTTTTTCTCTTTTTAGCTTATTTAAAGCTTTAGAATTGCTGCTGTTTTTTGACAAGTGATTTCTTCTATGGGTAAACTGTGCAAGGGGTCCTTTACTTTTAAATGTAGTGTTACTTTGGCCTTACGTTGGCCTTAGAACCTTTCAATTGTTACAATTGGGTTCCTTATGGGGTGGTTGGTTCCTCGAAAGCGTGCAAAACTGTTTTCCGAGAAAAAGTATTACATAGAAAATCTTTGTCCACAATTTTCGTTTTCCGGATAAAAAAACCGGAAAGCAAAAACACTACTTATCCATAAAATCTGGTAAAAAAATTTATAAGAAAACTACTTTTCCTAGGAACCAACAGACGAAAAATACTTTTTCCAGCAGGAAAACTATTTTTTAGAATATTTTCTGGGAAACCAAACACCCCCTTACCTTTGCATTCCGTTGCATAATTCTCCCCCTGCAAGGTCCTTCATCAAATTTTATAGAGATATCCAACTAATCATCATCTAATCAACAGGTAAATGTCTTTTTGACTTATGATATGGGAATTGTGTGTGCATTCCCTGTCCTTGTCAAACACTGGAGAAGTGAATCTTCTTATCATACGATAACTAATAACCAGGAAATAGTATCTATGTACTTGTTGTTCTAAGATCTACGTGAATTTCACATAGAATGCTGGTTTTGCAGATAAAAAATCTTGCTGCTGAGCTTGGTTTAGACAGGGCTCTTGTACTGGAATTGCTTCGCGATCCACCTCCCTATCTCCTATTAATGTCTGCTTCTTTACCGGATGAAGCCACACAAACTCATCCTGAACCTGAAACGAAGCCATTGGAGGCTCCTTGTTCTACTGTTGACGAGGACCCTGTTACAGAAAATAAGCCTGAGGTGAAACTCCCAGTTTATGTCATGCAAACAAGATGGTCTGCAAAAAAGAGATTGAAGAAAGTGCAAGTCGAGACTCTGGAAAGAGTTTACCACCGTACAAAACGCCCCACTGTAAGTCGAATTTCTTTTCTATATGTCGAGGATACCCTAAGTGCTTGTTAGTAAAATATGTTATTTCTTCACATACGCAAAGAGACTGAGGCATGATTTACTAGTTTTTGATCCCTTAAACGGTTAGACTTGAACAGTACTACCAGGTCGTATAACAGGTTTACAATTGCTAACATTTTGTAAATTTCTTCATATAGTATTTGATTTTTGCCAGGTCATAACAGGTTTACAATTGCTAACATTTTGTAAATTTCTTCATGGAGTATTTGATTTTTGGTAGTCACATGCACATGCACTTTGTTTGTATGCGGACGGCTGATTAACTTCCTGCATAGTTACCTTGTCAATTTTATCAGTGTTTTCCACTGTGCTGAGTTAATTTCATCAGTTTATTAAGTTGCCTTCGTTGATTATTATGTTCCATTTGCATTCCATGCAGAACGCGATGATCAGCAGTATAGTGCACGTGACGAATCTTCCATGGAAGACGGTGGTGAAGTGGTTTGAGGACAAGAGACTCAAGGATGGGGTTCCTGACCATCGTGTTCCCTTTCGGCGATCTATGCCTGAGACCGTATCCATTGATTGATCCGAGATTTTGGTAACAAATTATTATTGCGATCTTCTTATCGGCGATCGCTCATGCAAGTTTTACATCCAAAAGCTTCAAAGAACAAACAAATTGTATATGAGTGCATCTCGACGAGCCTCAACCCTAGGTATCTCAGCCTAAATTGTTGCTTTCTACCTTTCAGTCGCCTCGTGCGTTGTTTATATGTTCTGATACTTGTTCGGCTGTCTATTTGTGCGTTCTGTAACACCCTGGGAGCAAATGACGCATAACTGCTGCTTGGATCTCTCTTGGGAGTTTTGACTCTTTATGTCTCTCTTCTACTTCAATTAAATGATGAAGCAACTAATGCACCCTTATGCCTTTCCTCATGACGTGCGCATCTCGCTGTAGCTATTTCAATTAATGAGAGCGTGAGAACTTTAAACGTGCCTCATTTGCTTTCTTAAAAAATTTAAGTTGGAAGTCATAGTAGCTGTGAAGCTAGGTTCGTGTAGAGGCGTAGCCCGGTTTCCGTGCGAGATGGGGAGAGTTAATTTGAGAGAGAGAGGTTCGGGCGTGCTGCTGCTGCTGCTGCTGCTGCTGCTGTTCAAAGTTCAAACAAGCAATTATTCTTCTTTACATACACATACATAATAATGTGTGGACCCCCAGTGTGGCTAATAATATAGTCCACTGTGAATTGTGATCCATCAGTCATGAAGATCGGGAGAGGGACATGGAACTAACCCACTCTTTCCACCCCAACGTTGCGTGTGACAACCCACCGCACGCTTCATACAATGGAAAAAAAGGGTGTGCTCATTTTTGCAATCTCACCCACAACTGAAAATAAAGAATGGTCAAAACATCGATAATAAATCTATATTCTCAGACTATTAATAATATTTTAGCTCCACCATATTTATGTATAGCATTCTTATTGAATTCAGAATCTATTTGTCTCGGGCTAATGCCTACAAAAATGCTTTAAAAAGGAATAATTATAATTTTTGTTAAAGTGTTTTGTTTAACAACTCGTCGCAAAAATATGAAATTAATTTCCAGACTCAGAAACTACTCCGAGAAATGTTAACTATATCACACATTCTAATCCATCCAAGGAGTGGGAGGGATTCGCTAGTCAGGTGAGAGAGATGACTAACTGCGGAAGCATGTATTATTTGCTGTCACTCCCAACGTAGCTTGAATAGAATGAAGCAAGAGGACTGTTTTGCAAATTGCAATTTTAATAATTTTAAAAATTATCGATGGATTCTACAAATATCTAATTAATATTGTCCAGCACTGCATGCGGCTTTTTCCTGAATGCATATAAAAACGTTTTCGATCTATTTAACAATTAACCTCCGCAAACCGACCGTGATTAATAATTGGTATCCAAATTCAAATTCAAATTAATTTATATTTTCAGTTAAATTTATTTTTAAAAAATTAAACAAAACAAATAACATATTAATTTTTTCTAAAAAAAATTATTATTATTAACTCCCGCGACGCCTTGCGAAGAGGGGTATAAACTACAAGCAACCAGATGCAGCGTACACGCGCGCTCATCAGCGGCTGATCCTACGGCAGAGAACTCCTCCACGCTGTCCACGTCTCCACCTTTGGATTCTCTCCACTACGTAAGGCTCCTACAGTGGCCGCGATGACGCACCAGTGACCGTCCGATCGAGCTTAATCGGACGGTGGATACGGCGAGTCGAAACCCCTAGACACCTTTTGTTTTTTGGAACAGTGATGTTATTATTGCTTGCTGTGCCCCCACTGGCGCTCCCCTCGCTCTCTTGAGGAAGGAGACGTGATATGTATACAAATGAGATAAGTTGAGCTCAACTCTTCTCTTTCTTGTATTATTATTACTATTATTGTTGTTGTTGTTGTTGTTGTTGTTGTTGTTGTTTTGTAAAACACGAAAAAGAAGAAGAAAATAAAATTAGCATATATAAAAGAAGAATGCAGGATCAAGGTACGAACTCACTTCCATCGAGCAGCGAGAGATCGTCGAGCTCGGCTCCTCAGATGGAAGTCAAAGAAGGTGATCAGTGAAGAGATCTCCACCTTTGTTAATTATATATATGTGTTTTTCTCATACATATAATATAATATAATATACATATATAAAGCTTTAGGTTCCTATGGAAATTACTAAAAAGATCTCTTTTTTTAATAATCTTAATACTATTTAATCTGCTCGATTTTCTTAAAATGAGTTTTTTTTAAAAAAAAAAATAGAAAACTTGGACGTTTATTTCTCGCTATTTTGGATTTTTATTTTCAGTTTCTTTTGGGCGGCGGAGGGCTGTGTTTTGGGGGATCATTGTTCATTCTATCGCAGGAGCTAATTGATTTTATTGTTTGGTTTTGAGTACGGTGTTTTTGTTTTTTCGTCTTTTTTTTTTTTTTTATGGTTCTCTCTTTGTTTTCTATCTGAAAATTAAATATTAACGAAAAAAGATGATGATGCCTTGAGAAGAAGCATCGATTGTATCGCATGTGTATATATATATATATATATGACTGTATGTACGTATGTATGTATGTATTTATGTGCGCGCTGGTGCACGTACGTACCTAGGAATGACGAGTGACGAGGAAATAGGAAGGGTGCCGGAGCTTGGGCCGTCGGAGGATGGTGGGCCGGCTGCTGGGCCGTCCGGCCAGGCCGGGGCCCAGCGTAGGCAGCGCTCCGGGAGGAGCTCCGCCGACAAAGAACACAAGCGGCTCAAAAGGTTATTTATTTATTGATTTATTTATTGATTTAAACATACATGTGTAGCTAGCTAGGTTATATTAGTTAATTAGATCCAAATATTAATCGCATGCAAATGAATGAATTAATGCGCGTGTATGCATGGCAACATGGATCCATGCATGTGTAGGTTGCTGAGGAATCGGGTGTCGGCGCAGCAGGCGAGGGAGAGGAAGAAGGCGTATCTGAACGAGTTGGAGGCCAGAGTGAAGGAGTTGGAGACCAAGAACTCCGAGCTGGAGGAGAGGGTCTCCACCTTGCAGAATGAGAACCAGATGCTCAGACAAGTATATATATATATATATACATATATACACACAATTCAATTAATTATTATACTACTTTTTTATTCCTATATCTCTCTCTATATATGTATATAGATACAGATATATATAATTGCTTAATTTCCTGCTTAATTAAGTGCCCCTTAGTTAGTTAATTTATTAATTACCCGTCATTATAGATGCTCCATTTTCGATCTGATTAATTTGGACGTGCGTGCATGCATGCATGAGAATATAATCAATCGATCATCTTTTTTGTTCTTCTACTTAATCAGCTAGAGAATATATGAACAAATTCTCGAGTATTTATACTTGTAACAAATGAATCCAATGGTGCATTTATACACGTGAGGTCAAGCTGAAGCAAGTTGATCGAGCTCAATCACCTGGAAACTGGCGGAGGCCTAGCTCGAGCTCAATCTGCCTTCCATATATGCATCTGAGCCAACTCGAGCTCAATTCTTTTATTAGGATCCCCCTTGGAAATCAAATTATCGTTACCTTTTACTATATATATCTTGTTTAGATAAATATATAATAATGCATGCAAAACTCAGCAAAATAAATCTGGTCCTGTTATACGCGATGCCCTTAATTAATTATTTGTCAGTTAGCAGATAACCTGCTCTTGCTTCTTTACTGAAAAGAGCTAGCTTAAAAGAAAAGAACTCTTATATATTGCTCTTTCTCCTAATTATTGAGATAGGATTTGTAAGGGAAAAGGTTATTATACATTTCACTTATAGTATATTGTAATTCGTAATATATACTTGAACTTCCAAAATCTTATTAGTTAATTGACCTTAAAATATACGAAACAAGCATGAAACGTATAAAAACTCTGACTCTATTTCATAACTAATCTTAATTATTACAGTATTAAAACAAAACATTTATAAAGTAACATAAAATTCTGTGAAGTACTACAGATACTGCTAGATTATTAGGTACGTAGTTAAATCAAAACTTTAATGCTCAGATAGCAAAGATGACAAAATTGAAGCTTAGATACCTAATATTGAAGCTAAGATCCATACATTAATTTTGTACCTATTTTTATGGAACAGCATTTTTTTTGTTCAATTTTGTGTTGTTGCAGCGCGTTCTGCGTGAGCTGTACTGTGTGGCACTTGCTTGTGCAGTTGTGCCAAACAAGAAAAGAGGAGAATAGACTGAATACTTGCTGTTATATTTGGCCCATGCACTACTCTCCATGAGCACCCAATTGTGACATATCTTAGATATCTTGTCTCTTTGCTAAATTGTCCTTTTTCTATTATTTTAATTCTGCATTTTATTTAGTTTTTCTTTAATCTTCCCATACACTTATTTAATTTCCGAGGCATGCAAAAAAAGAGACACAATATTCTTAACGTACAGTGATCTTTATGTTGTTGCAGATACTGAAGAATACGACAGTTAGCAGAAGAGGATCAAGTAGCAGTGCCAATGTTGGAGAAGGTCCATAGGATATATTTATATATATATATATAGTCACAATGCGGAGTAGATATATAAATCTGAAAACATTAAGTACGTTGGTATGCGTGTCCTGTATTTAAATCCAGTATCATTTTTCTGACAATTATTTTGTGGTTTTGTAGCTTAGAAGCATGTAGTCATACTTTAAATTGGGTGGGTGGAGGTCGAGAATTTTCAACATAAATTAGGTAGACGTAGCCAGTGCTTGTGAATGATTTGTTTCGGGCATGTTTTACTTATGATCGGGCGATGCTGTATTCAATGACTCTCTTTTATATATATATATATATATATAGAGAGAGAGAGAGAGAGAGAGAGAGAGAGAGATTTGTTATATTTTGGAAAGCATAAAGAAGTTAGTGCTTTTAATTTCATATAAAAATGGTTACTAAATAATATATATATAGAAATTGATGGAGGGTAGGGCTAGTAAGAGAACACATGTTCAAGCGGAAAATCAATATGAAAATGGACCAGTACATAAAACATTAGGGGCACACTTATTTTACACTAGAGAATTATAATGAAATTTATTAATTTTGATAGTTATTGTTTGGTTTACAGAAATCAAATTTTAATTTTTATTCCGCTCTAGAATTGGAATGTTTAAATTCAATTATGGTCCAATTAAATTTGAATCCCAGATTAGCTCATTTCAAAGTAAACAACTCAAAATTCTTTTTCATAAACACCCCCTCTCCTCTATCTTCGTTTCTCTCCTCTCTCTTAATCAAAATTTTCTCTCAAATTTTTAGATTTTCATTTCAATAATAAACTAAATATTTTTGGACGGCTCGTCATTCGATTTTTCATTTTAAAGCAATTCAATTCGATTTTACATTCTTATTCTAATTATAAACCAAACGTGCCTAGATGGATATATTGCATGCACATCGGGCGAGGGCCTTAGCTGTTTCACTAGCTCATTTATAATTTATAAATACACTAATTGGGAATCCATTGAAGGCCTTAGGCCTCCCCTTATTTCGGGGTCATGGGGCCCACAAATTTTTTTAGTATTTATTTTTAGGATTAATTGAATAGCGCTATCCAAACTTTCTACCATTTTTATTTTAGTTCCCTTTTTTTTTGTAATTAAATTTTCAAATCTCTTAATTTCATCGAGATAAAATAGCAATCGTCAAAAAATATTTTAGAATTAATGAAATGATCATGCCATCGTCTATTTAACTTTCTTTTGCATGCCAATTTTGATCCATAAATTTTACAAGTTTTTCACTTTAGTTCTTAAAATATATATGAATTGGCAATCCTAAATAAGGCATTTTTTTATTTTGGAGGGTTGTGGGCCCTACACAAATTTTTTAATGATTAATTTATATAATGATATAATATTTGGGAGTTGAATCTTTTTACATTGTAAAAAGATATCTATTTTGATTTTGAATGCCTTTTGATTAATATTATTTTTTTTGCTTCTGATAATTAATTACTGATTTCTTCACTAATTTAAAATTTATGAATCAAATACTTTATTAGTTGTATGTTATTTGTAAATTCTACTTCGATGATAATAGAAAAATATTATTTATGTTTCTTAATACTGTAATGAGCTTTTGTTTTATTTTAACTGATATATTTATTTTACTTATTAAGTTTAAATGTTTTTAGAAAGAAATATACTTTGATTTTATTTGAGATAAATAATATTTAAAAATATTGTACATAATAGAAAAAAAAAAGAGTAATATTAATAGTTACAATAATTTACTATTGTATTGTCTTTTCGTCGCATAGCGCGGGCCCTTAACTAGTGAATCATGAAATGGAGGTCATAAGTTATGCTGTAGGGTCGAGACTTTTGCTGAAACGAACAGGCCCTTAATTCAACCAATCATTTGGCCCAAATGCAAAATTTGCTCACTCGGTTATATTACTTTGCGGCCCGTCTTAGGCGCCGAAGAGGAAATTTTGGCCCATGCAATTTTAGGCGCTTTCTATTATATATATATACTGGACCATGCAGTAATAAATAAATAAATTATTATTTTTTTTTGAGAAATAGGTAATTATTATTATGATAAACTTCCATGTACTGCAGCTACCTATCCCCTGTGTCCTTCAAAGTTCAAATATTTATGTTAATGTTACGTACGCTAACAAAAATAAATTTAAAAATCATGCAAAATACCAAGCTGAAGTGTGCAAAAACAGTAAGCCGAAGTGTGCAAAACAAATGCTAATCTGCAATTAACCTTACTATATTATATATATATTATATATATATATATAATATATATATATATATATATATATATATTATATATATATATATATATATATATTATACTTAGACATGGAGAATAAATCTGAGGAGAGTAATAGATATAGATCTGTTTCGATACCATGAAGTAACTTCAATTATTTTGTCCCACTTAAGTTCTAATTGGATTGTATTTGAGAAAAAGATGATCGACATCTCTAATCAGTTATGTCTTTAATTCATTCTGTCATTCACACTCCTGAATATCTATATTATATATTATATAATATATTATATATATATATATATATATATATATATAAAAGATTATAACATTTCCACCTAATTTCTTTTGTTTTATATAAATTCAATTAAATAAGGCGCTTAATGGTGAGAAATATGATACTGTTTGATTAT
The DNA here is from genome assembly GCF_001540865.1 of Ananas comosus. Lineage (NCBI taxonomy): Eukaryota > Viridiplantae > Streptophyta > Magnoliopsida > Poales > Bromeliaceae > Ananas > Ananas comosus. The sequence goes on along the minus strand of NC_033625.1, from coordinate 253,001 downwards.
GAATCATATGCGAATTGTAATTAGAATCCAGGCTGTCAGTCCTGTCACGCCGACTAAATATAATATAATTAACTTAATGTGATGTCCTACCTACAACATTTTGACACTATCGACTATTTTATTACAAAAACAATATTTAAAATGCTTCTCTATTTTAAATTTAGTTACTGGTGTGTAGAAGATATGTGACACTGATGAATTGGTTGATTGGGAGAATGAGTAGGACCATGTGACGAGCGAATTTCACTAATTAATTAATTTCCTAATCATATTAATAATTTGCATCCACATAAACAGATGAGCATAAAAATATTATTCAAACAGCATTAAAAATATTAACCAACAATTATGTGTACTTTTAAACTAAAGCTCCAAACGAGGCCTCTTTATAATTAACTGGTATTAGTCTCGATTATAAAAAAAGTTTTAAAATTTTCTTTTTCTACGCATATATATATATATATATATATATATATATATATATATATATATATATATTCTTCAATTTTACTGTAGATAAATTATATTTTTTTTTCAAAACATGATAAATTTTCTGTGCATTAAAAATCTAAATCACAATAATAATAATAATAATTTTTGAAAATAAAATAGTAAAATAGACAATTTATTTATTTTATAAAAATAAACTACATAGAACTGGAAAGTAATCACGCTTCAAATTGAAAACCTCACTTACATATTATTAATCTTTTAATCAACTACGGTTCGGTAATAATAATATAATAAAAAAATAATAATGTTGATTGATGGGGGTTTTTGATGAATTTGGTTGTTGTATTTTGAAAGTGGAGTGCGCGAGGAGCGGAGCACCGACGCCTCCCTCGAAAGCTGAATCTGAACGGCTGCAATTGACGTTGCACCCGACACCCACAATCCAATTCTCCAAAATGCCCTTTTCTCGAATTTACTGTGTTCCTTATTAAAACCCATTTGTCATATTCTCAAAAAAGCTCCTTACTCACCTATTTTGCTATTCTATCTATTTTATTTTCCACGTAATAGCCATGTTAAGTAACTTATTGTATAGTAAGTCGGAGCTGATGAAATTTAGGAGGCATTCTAAAAAAAAAGTTTATGTAGAAATTATTTTGCTACGATGGTAAAAAAAAAAAAAAAAAACTAATCAATCTATTAATTTCAT
>NC_033625.1:224796-251827 GCF_001540865.1 Ananas comosus | reverse complement strand
AATATATATATATATATATATATATATATATATTATTGCAATAGCTAATAATAATTATTAATTATGGACACGAGGGACGTTCGCGCTAGTAAAATTTAGAGACTACGTATACCATTAAAAGTGAAAGTGTTATACTGACTCGTTTTTAGAAAAAGAATTCTTACTGTAGATAATCTCCTTAAGAGATGATGGATTAGCAACACAATCTCTGTGCTGTGTGGAACGGAAGAGAAAACTGTTGACCACTTATTTACTTGGTGTATGTTCTATAGATTTCTTATGATAATGGCCTTAAAAAATATTCAATCAAGAAATTTTGGGCGATGAAGTGACTTGGGTATAGGATAGATAGTTAAGTAGAAAGGGTCATTACCCCTAAGGTCCGTACCAATCAGTTTAATAGTTTGTTGGTGAACTATTTGGGAGGTCCGGAATGGTGCAAGCTTCAGAGTGACCAAGCCAGACCTTTTTTAGAAATTTACAAGATTAGACATTGAGACGTGTATTGTCTCACCCATATTACTTAATTTATTATTTTAATAAATAAATCGAATAACGTGCTTTTTTTTAAAAAAAAAATAATTATTTAAATGGACTGCAAAATTAAAATTATTCAACAATGTAGGGAGGGGAGGGAATTCGCCCCCCCCCCCCCCCTAATTATTTAAATTGACTGCAAAATTAAAATTATTCAACAATATCCCGGAGATTTTCTACGCCTACAAAGAGTTAAAAACCAGCGCTTTTTCTTTTTCTTCTTTTTTTTTTTTTTTTTAACCACACCTGCCACTGTAAAAGTGACACACTGTACCAGCGCGTTGACGCTTGACAGGGAAGATGAGTAGCAATCCGGTAAATAAAGGCAATACCGAGGGGCATTTTCGGACAGATACAGCGCAGCTCCACTTGGAAACGCATGCCCTCAGTGCCCCGACCGACGCCCGAGTCACCGATTACCGGCCATTCCCGGTAACCATCCGTGACAGCCTGTAGAGAGAGCGACCGCGGAAAGCGACGCCGACGCGGACGCCCACAAGGGTTCGCTCCTCATCGGACGGATCATATTTCATCCACTGTCCATCCAACGGCTCGATGGGGATAACGGAGTGTTCTCCCCAGTCGTGTGGGGTTCGGAGTAACCGGTGAATCCCGGTAATAAAATATTATCTCATTTCGTGACAAGTTTTCTTTTTTTCTTTTTGAGCAGCACAGAAAATGACGAGAAGGGCAAAACAGGGGAAGGTAATCCCAAAGAAATAGAGAGAGAGAGAGAGAGAGAGAGAGAGAGAGGAGTAGAGAAGAAGAAGAAGAAGAAGAGGAAGAGGAGAGGGGGAGAGAGAGAGAAGGGGAGAGGAGTGAGAGAGATTGGATGGGAGGAGAGTTCCCATCAAATCTGTAGACCCCGATCTCCAATGAGCTGAATCGATCTTTGTTTCCATCTACATTCCCTTTCCTTTGCTGGAGGAGTGAGAGAGACCTCACCTAGTTGTCGAGAGCTTTGGGTAAAGCCATGGCGGCCAATGCAGGAATGGTCGCGGGATCGCACAACAGGAACGAGTTCGTCATGATTCGCCACGAAGGAGAAAACGCGGTGAGTCGTTGGGGATTTGATCCTTTTCGTTTTTCTTTTTCTTCCCTCCCCCCCGCTTTTTGATGCATCTGTGCCGCTTCTACTAAATGATGGATCTGTGAGTGGTCACATGCTGGATCACAGTTCGATCCGATTTGATCTGGAATAGATCTGTGAAAAGGTTCCATTCTTTTTTTTTGGGGGGGGTGTACTGCTTTATATTATCAATATATCAAAGTTTAATAGTATGATTTTATAAGCTGCAATTAGGTCTTCAAATGATTTTATTTTAATATCCTGAGTTTTTCAATTGATTAGAAAGATTTTTGCGAAAATTTCTGCTTGCAGTAGAAGTAAATCTAGCTGAGATCTAGCAATCGCAAACAACATAATGCACAGATCGGGGACTGTATCGACACCTTCACGTAATTAGCATTATCCCTTCTTATATTCTTCCAAAATTCACGAGAATTTTGAAAGATTCAGACTGACTAGCTTCAGTTCACTATTCAATTCCACTTTAACTGTTGAAAGTAAACAAGGTTTCATTGATCTACTCAATCAGCACAGTTTGTGTCGGACTATTCAAAGTAAGCCTACTTATGCTGCTCGATAGAAGTGGGATAGGTTGCTGCATTGGATCATTTTCTTGTTGCTGATGTACACTATTTTTATGGTTTTTGATGTTTCTGTTACAGCCAAATTACAAGTCGTAATTTAGGCCGTCGGTGATCAGATCTACTGAATTGTTGATTTTTTTGATAATTCACACAACTTTCCGCGTACAGACTTCATTATTACAAACTGCTCTGTCAGAATCCTTTGATTTGCTCCTCATCATCTCTTTTATTCCATGTCCTTTTCTCTTTAATGGTCCGTGCTCGGTTCATTTCTATTTTGCTTATGCTTGTTCTTGTTGGTAATACAGCCCAAGGCGCTGAAAAATGTGAATAGCCAAGTGTGTCAGATATGCGGTGACACTGTAGGCCTTTCAGCTACAGGCGACGTTTTTGTTGCTTGCAATGAGTGCGCCTTTCCAGTTTGCCGGCCTTGTTATGAGTACGAACGCAAGGATGGGAATCAGTGTTGCCCTCAATGCAAGACTAGGTACAAGAGACAAAAAGGTCAGCTATTTCCATTGTGCAACTTGAAACTTTTTTAGTTTATTTATATAAATCGCTTTGAAGAGCAAGATATTTAAGATTTAGTATACTTGTTATGGATGGAATTTTCAGGTAGTCCTCGAGTTGAAGGAGATGAAGAGGAGGAAGATGTGGATGATTTGGACAATGAGTTCAGCTATAAGCAAGGCAATGGCAAGGGAGTGCAACAGTGGCAACTCCAAGGCCAGGGGGAGGATGCTGATTTATCATCATCTTCTCGACATGAGCCTCACCGAATTCCCCGTTTGACCAGTGGGCAGCAGGTGAGATTGATTAGTTTGAAGATATTTATACCTTGCAAAATGGAATTGTGATGTACATGTTTCAAAAACTTAGTTTGCCTATAAAAAATGCTCCCTTTTGAAAAATCTTATGATCTTGGCATCAGCATTCCCGTGTTGGCATGGACATTCGTGTATAGAATGGTCTAAAATGGGATTTTGTTATGATTATGTTTCCGACCAAATCAAATCGTATAGCTTTTATCCTGCAGATTCTGAAAATTCGACTTTTCATTTCGTCCTGGAGATTCTGAAATTTTGACTTTTCATGTAGAATAATTGTGTACACTACTTGTTTACTCACAGATTTAGTATCATCTGACAGTTTAATTCTTTTTTCTGGGGCTTGGGTGATTAATTCGGTTTTTGCATTAATTTTTGGTCCTTCAAATATAATATTCTTTAGTTACTAATATTTAATATTTCCAGATTTCTGGGGAAATACCTGGTGCTAGTCCTGATCGCCACTCTATTCGAAGTCCATCCTCGGGCTACATTGATCCCAGCATGCCAGGTAAGTTTCCATTATTCTTCTTGGTAAAGGTTTTGCGATCCAATTATTGTTGAAACTAGTTTCCTTATCTCTAACTTTTCTGATGTCATAATTGTAGTTCCTGTAAGAATTGTGGACCCTTCAAAGGACTTGAATTCGTATGGGCTCAATAGTGTTGACTGGAAGGAAAGAGTTGAAGGTTGGAAACTTAAACAGGACAAAAATATGATGCAAATGACTCATAAATACACGGAAGGTAAAGGAGGAGATATTGAAGGAACTGGCTCAACTGGTGAAGAACAGCAAATGTATGTATTCACAGATTTTCTCCATGGTGTTTCTATTCCAGTTTTTGTTTCATAAATTTGGTCTGATGAGTTGGATTTATCACATGAAGGCTAGTTACTTAGATTCTGTGCAGACTTAAGATTTAACTCTCTCTCTCGCTCTCCTCAACCTTAACACAGATACAATGATGGTCTGGTTCATGTCAGGAAATATCTCTGATGGCCCTAGTCCTTATCTTTGTATTCCAGGCTTTTCAACTTATCCTGATTGTTGATCAAGCATTTATTCAAATATGATTTTGACGTTCATCTTCAAATATAGTTTGCAATTGAAATAGAAATCTGGTTATGAAAAATGGATCATAAACAAGTGTGTTTCACAAAATTATTGCAACATTTCTATAGCTAATACTTCCATATATATTTTTTTTTGCAGGGCTGATGATGCTCGTCAACCTTTGAGCCGCATAATTCCCATTCCATCCAACCAACTAAATCTTTACCGCATTGTGATCATTCTCCGTCTTATCATCTTGTGTTTCTTCTTCCAGTATCGTGTAACTCATCCAGTGTCTGATGCTTATGGATTGTGGTTAACATCCGTTATATGTGAGATTTGGTTTGCTATATCTTGGCTTCTCGATCAATTCCCAAAGTGGTCTCCCATCAACCGCGAAACCTACCTGGACCGCCTAGCATTAAGGTTAAATTATTCAAAGTGTTGCCCTTCTCTATCATAATATTGCTTTGCAAAACATGTTTGCACACCTTTCTAACTATTGGTTATTTACAATTTGTAAAAAGGTCCTTGAACTGTAAATTTTTTGACTTTCAAACCCTCATCTATCTGTTGTTTGATTTTAGAATGTTATGTAAGTTCTGTTAGAACTTTCGGTTTCTTTATAGAAGATACTGAATATTCCGTCAAAAAGTTACAAAAACCTTTTAAGTTCTGGCGGGATTTTCTGACACCAAACAATACATTAGTTGGGTGTTCAAACCCAAGAAACCGAAGTTCATGGACTTATTTCCAAATGACTAAAAAGTTGAGGGTGTCTGTGACCTATCAATTCAAAGCAAGCTAGATTTTTGGTATTCGCCATGTACTCATATTTCCATTTCTATTCTTCAACAGGTATGATAGGGATGGAGAACCATCACAGCTAGCTCCAATCGATATTTTTGTCAGTACAGTGGATCCTCTCAAGGAACCTCCTCTTGTAACGGCCAACACTGTGCTCTCTATTCTCGCTGTGGACTATCCTGTAGACAAAGTGTCGTGCTATGTCTCTGATGATGGGTCCGCAATGTTGACTTTTGAAGCCCTCTCGGAGACTGCAGAGTTCGCAAGGAAGTGGGTGCCCTTTTGCAAGAAGCACAGCATCGAACCGAGGGCTCCGGAATTTTATTTTGCTCAAAAGATTGATTACTTGAAAGATAAAATCCAACCTTCATTTGTGAAAGAACGCCGTGCAATGAAGGTAAGTGTGTATGTGGTTTGTTTTTATTATATTGGTACCCTCATGCTTTTGGAGTCCAATATTTGTTAAGTTTTAATCATGTTTTTTTCAGAGGGAGTATGAAGAATTCAAGGTACGAATTAATGCTCTAGTTGCCAAAGCACAAAAAACCCCAGAGGAAGGTTGGACAATGCAAGATGGCACTCCTTGGCCTGGAAATAACCCAAGAGATCACCCTGGCATGATCCAGGTATAACATACTGCCCATAACTCTATACTTTTTGCAGGTTATTTAATTTGTACTTCTTTTTTAATGTGACTTGAAATGCAGGTCTTCTTAGGGCACAGTGGTGGGCTTGATACAGATGGTAATGAGCTGCCTCGCCTTGTATATGTTTCTCGTGAGAAGAGGCCAGGTTTCCAGCATCACAAGAAAGCCGGTGCAATGAATGCTTTGGTTCGTACATTGTGCACAATTTTCTGGTTTATTTAATAAATAACAACAGGCGCAATACTATGCAAATTCTCTTTGTATTCTTATAAATCTTTTTTTCTCCACTGGACAGATTCGAGTGTCTGCTGTCCTAACAAATGGTGCCTACCTTCTAAATGTGGATTGTGATCACTACTTCAATAACAGCAAAGCTCTTAGGGAGGCCATGTGTTTTATGATGGACCCTGCACTGGGAAAGAAGACATGTTATGTTCAGTTTCCTCAAAGATTTGATGGCATTGACCTGCACGATCGATATGCCAATCGCAACATCGTCTTTTTTGATGTCAGAACTTAATAATATGTGCAAACTAGTTGTTCTTATCAATGCCATTATAAGTTCTGAGCGGTATTTTTTTTTGCAGATAAACTTGAAAGGTTTAGACGGCATTCAGGGTCCTGTGTACGTCGGGACAGGATGCTGCTTTAACAGGCAAGCGCTATATGGTTATGATCCTGTGCTGAGTGAGGCTGATTTGGAACCTAATATCATCGTTAAGAGCTGTTGTGGTCAAAGGAAGAAGGGAAAGGGTGGAAACAAGAGTTACATTGATAAGAAGCGGGCTGTGAAGAGAACTGAATCCACCATTCCCATCTTCAATATGGAAGACATGGAGGAAGGTGTTGAAGGTACGGGTTGAATCCACCAATCTGGACAGCCATGCTTTTATTTCATATGCTGATTAGCAATAGCTTCTTTTACCATTACTTTTAAGGTGTCAAGTTTCTTCCTTGTCGATAATGCATTTTATTCTGCAGCATATGAAGACGAGCGGTCTTTGCTCATGTCTCAGAAGAGTTTGGAGAAACGATTTGGTCAGTCTCCCATCTTTATTGCATCCACCTTCGTGGAGCAAGGAGGTATACCACCATCAACAAATCCAGCTTCTCTGCTAAAAGAAGCCATCCATGTTATTAGCTGTGGTTACGAGGACAAGACCGAGTGGGGAAAAGAGGTTAGCTATAGTTAGCCCATAGCTGGTATATTTGTTTTCAATATGCACAACAAGAATTGTCATTTGAAACTTTTTCCCAATTTTCTTCTTTAGATTGGCTGGATATATGGTTCGGTTACTGAGGATATCCTTACTGGTTTTAAGATGCACGCACGGGGATGGATATCGATTTACTGCATGCCCCCTCGCCCTGCATTCAAGGGTTCCGCTCCGATCAATCTTTCAGATCGTCTCAACCAAGTGCTTCGATGGGCCTTGGGGTCGGTTGAAATTTTACTTAGTAGACATTGCCCCATTTGGTATGGTTACAGTGGGAGGTTGAAGCTTTTGGAAAGGCTTGCGTACATTAATACAATAGTTTATCCAATCACCTCTCTCCCTCTGATTGCCTATTGTGTGCTACCAGCTATCTGTCTTCTAACTGGAAAATTCATTATTCCAGAGGCAAGTATTAAAGCATCTAAAAAACATTCTTGTGCTGCATGTGTTCTTGGAATGATTGACTTGTTTAACTTTACTAAATGATGATTCACAAAGTTTCAATTCATAATTATTCACCTAAGTGCATCCATGATTACTAGGGCATAAATTTTATCCCACTTGTCCGCTATTCGCTTGTTAATATCTTTTTGTAGTCCAACTTTAGGCAGTATAAAAGTGACCACCGTCCTAAATTGTGCTTCTTTGGGTTATATCTAATTACCTTTTACAGTTACTTTCATAAGAACCTTGATGAATTGCTATTGATGTAATGCAACAAGATTCTCATGCATGCACACGTTGATAGAATATTATAAAGAAATTACAAACGAGTTTCCTGCTTATATTCTTTATATTTTTCTAATAAAATTGTTCTCTTTGCAGATAAGCAACTACGCAGGAATTTGGTTCATTCTTCTCTTCATTTCTATCTTCGCTACTGGCATTTTAGAGCTTAGATGGAGTGGTGTAGGGATTGAGGACTGGTGGAGGAACGAGCAATTCTGGGTGATCGGTGGAACATCAGCACATCTCTTCGCTGTATTCCAGGGCCTTCTTAAGGTACTAGCCGGGATTGACACTAACTTCACTGTGACGTCAAAAGCATCAGATGATGATGGTGATTTCGCTGAACTATATATTTTCAAATGGACCAGTCTCATCATTCCTCCGACCACTGTCTTAGTAATAAACTTAGTTGGTATAGTTGCGGGGGTCTCGTATGCGATCAACAGTGGCTACCAATCTTGGGGCCCTCTTTTTGGGAAGCTATTTTTCGCGATTTGGGTGATTGTCCATCTCTACCCCTTCCTCAAAGGTCTTTTGGGCCGACAGAACCGTACCCCGACCATTGTTATTGTTTGGTCCATACTACTAGCGTCCATCTTCTCATTGCTTTGGGTGCGTATCGATCCTTTCACCTCTCCATCCCAGAAGGCCGCAACGATGGGCCAGTGCGGTGTGAATTGCTGATTCTTATTAAGACTTATTTTCCAAGGAAGGTTTGTTTCTCCAGGCCGTAGTGTAGATACTGAAGTATCTTATTGGAAAAGTGAGAGTTTGGTATGCATGCTTGTTTCTCCTTGGTGTTGTTGCCATCATAAGTGCAGTAGTGAAGGTGTTACAAAATGTGGGCGTCCAGATCTTTATTTATTTATTTTTCTTTATAGAAAACATGTAATGGCGTTTACTTGTCAAGTTTATGCATGTTATTTATGTAAACTAACGGTAATAATTATATGTTTATGTATGAGACCATCCAACTTGCTGTATCTCTCATTGCCAATCTGAGAAACTTCATGTTGGAAGTGGGTAGCTGAGTTTCTTTATAAACCAAATACCAGTGAACATAACATGTTATTTGCTCGCACTGACTTGTTCGCCAAAGCTTAGATAATATATACTTTCGGCGAGCTCAGAATATGGAAATTCTATTTTAAGTTTGAATAGACTAGCACAAATTTCACAAATTTGATAGCTTATTTGATTCTCCGTGTTGCTACTCATGGTGATTTATATTCAGTTGGTTGTAAATCATAAAATTGCTTCAAAAACTTTTCTGTCGTTTGATACAGATCATATGGATCATGTTAGAACTTCATGTTAGAAACTTCAGAATCTTCATATTAGAAACCTCTCTGGATATCTTATTCCTTACTTCTTTGGATTCATTGATATTTCTTGGAAAAGTTTGACCAGTCAATCACCTTGTGCCTAGTGGACTTAATTGGAGCAATTTAAATCTACAGACATAAAGCGAAGAGTTTATGTTGACGGGGGGTCTAAATTGCTAATATGGCCTAGGTTGAATAATCCACTGACGAATTGGTCTTAACAGTGGCTATCGTGCTGCCGTGTCAGAATTATGACATTTTTTAACTTTTGTTTAATTTGAAAAAACGAACATAGAATTCATGACTTGTAAGCATGTATTGTGAGAAAATGACGGTCATTGCGAAGACTATATATAGCTTCCTGGTCTTAATTTTTCTGGATGTTCTGCAGTGTCACTGTTCTGAAGATATGCTGCGAAGATTGTATGTTTTTTTTTTTTTTTTTTTTTTTTTTTTTTTTTTGACTTGGGTTGTGAAGAATTAACACGATATAGTAGACAATATCAAAAGCCTAGATATAGCAAGCCTTACTGTGTGTTCTATATTGCTTTAGGTGTTGGATATGTATGCACTCATATTTGTTTGTCCATGCTTGGCAGAATTTTTTTTTTATTTTTATTTTTTTTTTTTTTTTTGAGAGAGAGAGAAAGGAAACTTAGTTCGTTTTATTTAGAAATAAATTTAACTGAGAATATGAAACAACTAGATTTTAAATTTAGAATCTCGAATATCGATCATCAGTCTTTTGCTGCTACTCATGTTAGACTTGCTACTCATATTAGAAACGGCCGGTTGGCAGAAGAAATGTTGAAATGCAAATGAAAAGAAAATTAACCTTCTGCTAAAATAAATTACTCTAGAATGTTGCTGATAAAGTGGATGATAGGACCTTTTCGTATGGTCTCGAACCACTCTGGTATGCAGTTAGAGGGACCAAAAGAGAGAGAATCTGGATCTGAAACTCACCGTATTCGGCCATCATAACATTATTCACCATTAGCAGTTCAATAATGGATTCCACCGACCTTTTGGTTACCGTTGGAAAGATTTTAAGCAGAAAAAGCTGTGAGAGTTTCTATCTAAGCACCGCTTCTGTATAAACTCTAGCCGTTTTAAACAGGGCCTTAATTAGCGTGCAGAATGAAATTGCCGCAATATTTTTACGATTAATAATAGCATCTTATAACTGGTGGCCGGTAGATCATAGATTCTATTTATTGCTCTAATCTTCGAAATGTGTTGGTCTTCGTTTTGTGATCACAAAAAGGCATCAACTGCGACAGTTTGGCTCTCTCCCCTTCTTCTTGTCTTTCTCATTTTTAGGATAAGCTTTTTCACGGATGAAATGAGAGTGGCGGAAACATAAGTGCGCTGGCGTGTGCCTCAGTATTGGTTGAGATCGATGGGAATTCTAAATCAAGTCACTTTGGATTGCCCCCTCAAACCATCGATGGGAATTCTAAATCAAGTCACTTTGGATTGCCCCCTCAAACCAGTCATGATGTCTTTCTTATATTAGCCTCTTTAATTGCAAGGGCAATTTATGCATGGTAATTGAAGAAAAACTCATATAGCCTTTTTCCTTTAATTTGATCTACTATACATATTTTTTCAAAAAAATACTATCTCTGTACACTCTTTACACCTAAGAATTCGAAAATTGATAAATCCTCTTGGGTTTTAGTGAAAAGCAAACAAATAAAATAAAATAAGTGGGTTAATAAGGACTACAAGAGATATATAGATGTAAACTTAATACTTATGAATAGGGTGTATGGATAGCATCATCATTATTATTATTATTATTTTGGAGTTGTAACTAACAATATAGATTATGATTTAAATTCTTATTTTACTGATAGTAGTATCAATTATTTTCTCTCTTACCGGATGGAAATAAAAAAAGGGGAAAAAAAAAAGAAAAAGCACGCACTGAGAGAAATATATAGGATGAGAAAAAACTAACTTTTCTTCTCTCTTCTATTCTCTTCATCCCGCAAAATATTTATCGCCCAATATTTAAGTTTTACTTCTTTAACATTTATATAATAAGTTAATTAATAATTTATGTGTAATTATGAATCATTTTCTATAAAATTGTTTGATCTTTCCATTGGGCAGTACAAAGAAAAAAGGATCAAATTATATCCAATCCAAGTCAACTAGACCCAACGATTGTGATCTTTTGAACAATTCAAACCAATTGCATGGAAAGAAATTATTATTATTATTATTGTTGTTGTTGTTGTTGTTATTTATTTTTCCACAGCACACTTTATGACTAGCTTGTTCGATCTCCAGTTAAAAAAATAGACTAGAGAGAGGAATATTTGTTGTGATCCTGATTGTCCCTTTGCTAGTTGTTAGATGTTAGTTGCTGCCACCCTTGTTAAATGTTAATTCCCACCTTCCCCGTCCATTTTGCTGTCCCCTCCCCCCTTCCCCCTTTTCTCACTATCCGACGACTCATCCCTTCTAATCCCCACCAATGACCACTGACCACTGACCCTCAATCTCTCTCTCTCTCTCTCTCTTCCTTTTCACTTTCCAGTTTCCCCACCCTTTCACCTTTCTCAATGGTTTAGGTTACATACACACACACACACACACTCTCTCTCTCTCTCTCTCTCTCTCTCAAATGTTGGATAGCACAAAGTACAAACAGAAGCAACTACTGGAGAAGGTAGGATGTACTAATAGAGCTAGAATACTCTCAAAAGCACCATAAAGATGATGTTTTGAATTTTTAGTTATTGAATGAAAAAAATGTGAGATTGAGATGATGGTGATAGCTAGTGGTAAATGTAATAGTGTTTGATCCAAAAGTTATTAGTAATCAAGAATTAGATCTAAGGGATAGAAACTTAGAAGCACCAAGAGGTTGGTGCTTCTAAAAGTATATATATATATAGGCCGTGGCTACTATACTATTATGAGTATTAGAGCCCTCGTACTCATAAGTTGTTTTCAATGATGGAGCTTCCGAATCGACGATCCACTCCGTTAAATATGATCTAAAGTATTTGAAACTTCTAGAAAATAAATTTTGCAAATTTTCGAAATCATAATAAGGTCCATCAAGTGGGCGTGAAATGAACGGTCAAAATTGAACGACGTCCTAAAAAATGATGATCGGATCCTTCAATTCAAGATCAGAGTTATTGATCTTTATCTATGTAGTGAATAGAATTTTCTATCAAAAATTCAATAAATTCTGATTCTTTTACACCGTTAAACTAGCAAGTATCCCATACCGACCGTTAAAAATTGTCAAATTTGTGACCTCTTGATCGTAAGGTAAATGATGTCGAAAAATTATAAAATTTGATTTCTAGAAGTTTTAAATGCTGTAAATAATGTTTAACGGTGTGGATCGTCGATTCGGAAGCTCTATCATCGAAAACAAGTTATGAGTACGAGGGCGATCGTACTCATAATAGTATAGTAGCCGGACCCTATATATATATATATGCACTATACCTCAATTCTTAAAATTATGTTTGGATGCCAAAAATAAAATATCTTTATTTGGATTTTTTTTTTCTAATATGATTGAAAATTAGAGTTCAAATTTATAGCCCGGAGGGTTTTGATCATCTCATGCATTTACAAGGCTATTTAACTTATTTTTAAAAAAATAATCTAAAGGTCGCATATCATATCTGTTTTAGACATCTGATTGAGGAAAATAAGAAGAACATATCAATCCAAACAGGATAGTAAGTTTTGAAGAGGACCTCGCAATATATCATTTTGTATAGCAAAGTTTTGTTATTTTGATTTAAGTTTTATTTTTTTCCCCTTTGATTGAGTTTATAGAGTTTGTTTAAATTAATTAATTGCTCTGAAATTAAGCTAACCACCCTTCATCATTTAATCAAATCCAAGTTGGTTCCTTCAGCTAGCTGATTAGTATTTCGACATTTTGAAAGTAAAATTTAGTTTTTAAAATATCTCAATTTCGATTCGTAGATCGTAATAAAATAAGATCAAACCAAACCACTTGCTCCGACGGATTAAATACAATATCACAGGATAAAAATTGTACTAATTTTTACAATCAAAATGTCAAATTCTTTAAAAATAGAGAGTAAACTTTCAGGAATATTTAGTTTTTAAAATATTTCAATTTCGATTCGTAGATCGTAATAAAATAAGATCAAACCAAACCACTTGCTCCGACGGATTAAATACAATATCATAAGATAAAAATTGTACTAATTTTCACAATCCAAATGTCAAATTTTTTAAAAATAGAGAGTAAACTTTCAGGAATATTTTTTATCTCCAAAAGATTTTTTTTTTTTTTTTTTGAGATGGATAGCACGCTACTCGCTTTGTTTATTTTATTTAGAGATAAACTTAGCTGGAAATGTGAATCAACTAAGATTCGAAGTTGAGTCTCGGATACCAACCACCAAGCTTTTTGCCACTTCCTCTAGGGACGGTTGGGAAAAAGATGCTTCTTGGGAGAGAGAGTTAAGCTTAGTTTGGTATTGAGGTCAATCTAACGCTATTAAATAGAATAGAGTTAAGAAAAATATATAAGGATATATTTCAGCGTTCTCCGATGGGACCGTAAAAAATATATCGTAACCGACTAACCACAATATACGGAACGCAATATTACGTACGAAAACAAACAGGATATTTTTTTATCGCCGTTTCTCACCGTACTTAACGCAATCTCCTCGCAATTCCAAACGAAGCCGTAGAAGTGTTTTACAATTCCTCCATTTTTCTCTCAGTTGTGACTGGGTGGTTTCTTAACCAATTAAGAAAACCACCACTTAATGGGTCAAATCAAATTTACTCATCATGGGCGATCCGAAATCGGATAAAAAACCAACACAAAATTAATCATTAAATCGACCAAATTTCTCAACTAAAAGAATGATCACCAGGTGACAAATTTTAGAAATAGTTGAGCTGCTAAGGGGTTCATTTGGAAGAGAGCCACAGCTGAGGGACTCCTCGGACATTTTGATTAGCCATCGGAGCCTAGTTATGCGTTGTGAGCTCATCACGACCGTCAAATCTGTATAATAAATAAATCACAGAAAGAAAGAAAGGAAGGAAGAAAGAAAGAAAGAAAGAAAGAAAGAAAGAGGGGGTGCATAATCAATCAACAGACAGGCCACGTATCCTCCAATATAGTCTTATTACGTGGGGTTCTACGCGGGGCCCATCTCCTGGAATTTCATTGGCCCTCAAGTGGAGGCCGAAAGGGGCAACTGAGGCCGATGTGGGCCCCCACAAGTGGGCCCACTGAGATATTAATGCGGGAGCGGGAGCGGGCGGAGTCGGAGCGGTGGCGTTTCATTTCATTTCACATTTCCGCTTCTTTCCTCATCAAATTAATACTAATAAGTAAAAGCCGCTACCACCTTTCTCTCTCTCTCTCTCTCTCTCCTTTATTGTTTCCTCTCTTTCTGTCAACCCTCTCCATTCCCCATTTGCAAGGGAAGAGAGAGAGAGAGAGAGAGAGAGAGAGAGAGAGAGAGGGAGAGAGGGAGAGGTAGAGGGGAGTTGAGGGTTTCGGTGCCCAGCATTTAGCCTCTTAAAAGAGCTCGTTTTGGGATCTTATTTAATTTGGTGGAGGGTTAATAATTAATGTCTCTTGTTTGAGATGGGTTATTTCTCCGCCCCCACTCCACCCGCCTGTTAGCTCCGAGATCTCGTGTTTGAGGTGTCGGATGCTGTAATTTCTCTTTTTCATCGTATGAGTCATGCATGTAAAGGTGTCATCTTTGGTCGTCTGAGTTGGGTTTTTTAGTGTTTTTCCAGAGATCGGGTGCCTGTCGGTGTTGACGTTCTATTATTATATCACTCTGCTGGGCTGGGTATAGTTTGATATGAGGGGAGCACTTTCCCTTGTAGTTTTTGATCGGTGGGAGCTTCTTTATTTTTGATGATTGAGGCTGAAGCGACGAGCATTTGAAGGGAATTTCTCAGTGGATTAGGAATGGAGGGAAGGAATCATCCTCCTTTGGTAAGTTCTATTTTTTTTTTTTTTTAATAATGTTTCCATGATTCTTTTACCAAAGTATGAGGTACTTTTTTTGGTGATCATAATGTCATATTCAGTCTTCAACCCTTCTTTTTCAAAAAAAAAAAAAAAAAAATTATGCATGTTTTCTTTTTCAAAGATAAAAAATTTTCTAATTGAAGTTGATTTGATGCTATGTTCCTCTTGAAAGTTACTTCCTTTTCATGTTGGGATTGGAGTAGATAGGTGCATTCCTTAGTTACTTGTCCAACGTTCTTTTTTTCGTTTTATTTAATCTGGTGGAGCAAGTATTGTGGTATTGATTTAGGTTGTTACTTATCTGGATTAACATGTCCAAATTGGTAGAAAACTATGGAATGGATGGTTAAAACATGACCTTTATGGATGTTATTCAAGCACAATTTACTTGTGCATATATATATATATATATTTTAAAATGGACAGATTCTGAAAATTTCTAAGGAAGTAAACAACTGATTAATAAGCTGGGTCAATTACAATTGTAAACTGGTGGAAACTTAGACTTCTCTTAGCCACTGTGCTCGGTGAATCGACATGTTGAAACTTATAATCTCTCTAGCTTTGCACTTGCATATCCCTGCATTATCGGAGCGGCTCCTTGGAGTTACGAGATGCTTGCACCTTCTGCTTACTGTTGTTTCCTCTTGATGCTTCATAGCCCTAAACCATCAGGAGAATCAAAATATACCATTAGTTCGTCGTTCAACCCTCTACTTATATTATGTGCTTGAGATGCTTTATCAGTGAGTTCCTCAATATAACTCGTAAGCTATCTTGACCGTCTATTTAATATACTTTGACTTATGCAGGTCGATAGCTCGGCATGCCTTTGCAGAGTAGACGCGGGCCTAAAAACGGTCGCCGGGGCCAAGAAGTACGTGCCGGGATCCAAACTCTGTGTTCAACCGAACCTCAGAGCATCTATCCATCCCTCGAGACCCAAGTCCCAACGGTCTGATCGGAGCTGCTCCCAATCCCCTCTCCTTCCGGGCCTCCCCGATGACCTTGCTATCGCCTGCGTAATCCGCGTCCCACGAGCCGACCACTGCAAATTACGGCTCGTCTGCAGGCGATGGTGCCGCCTTTTGGCTGGAAACTACTTCTACGCCCTCCGAAGAACTCTAGGGATCGCTGAGGAATGGGTATATGTAATCAAGAGAGACAAGGATGGTCGGATATCCTGGGATGCCTTTGATCCAGTGTACCAGCTCTGGCATCCCCTCCCCCCCTTACCAGCGGAGTACTCTGGAGCTCTTGGGTTTGGATGCGCCGTACTTAGTGGCTGTCATTTATACTTATTCGGGGGGAAAGATCCGCACAGGGGGTCTATGAGACGGGTCATCTTTTACAGTGCAAGGACGAACAAATGGCACCGCGCCCCTGATATGTTAAGGCGGCGGCACTTTTTCGGTTCCTGTGTGATGAACAACTGCTTATATGTGGCCGGAGGAGAGAGTGAAGGCGGTCATCGATCTTTAAAATCGGTGGAAGTATATGATCCAATCAAGAATCGCTGGTCGTTCGTATCAGATATGAGCACTGCAATGGTTCCATTCATAGGAGTGGTCTATGAAGGAAAGTGGTACTTAAAAGGGCTCGGTGATCAGCGGCAGGTCCTTAATGAGGTCTATGAGCCTGAAACAGATAGCTGGTGTTCGGTTTTCGACAGTATGGTTAGTGGGTGGAGAAACCCAAGTCTGTGTTTGAACGGCCAGCTCTACACAGTGGATTGTAGAGATGGGTGTAAGTTGAGAATTTACGACGCGCGTTCGCATTCTTGGAGCGAATTTATTGATAGTAAGCAGCATTTGGGGAGTTCTCGAGCCCTAGAAGCGGCTGCTCTCGTCCCTTTTAGAGGCAAGCTATGTATTGTGAGGAACAACATGAGTATTTCTCTTGTGGATGTTGAAACAAAAGATTGCGCAGGGAGAGGGGAACGGCGGTGGGAGACCATTGCGGGGACAGGGCAGATCAAGACGTTCGTCACGAATCTCTGGTCAAATATCGCAGAGCGCAATCGGCCCAAGAGTCACATCGTCCATTGTCAAGTTCTTCAGGCTTAGAAATAGAAAGCATGATTAAAGGGGGGAAAAAAATTATTGAGCAGGAGGTAGGACAAAGTTTTACTGTGGAGCTCCCTACTGAGGAGGGTGGTGTGGATCGGTGGATCGCAACTAACTTCATCACGGAGCTCCCCAGAAACTAGGCAGGATATGTGGTAACAAGAAATGCTTAGATGGTGTAGAAAGTTACATGTAGTATAGTGTTACTTGCCTTGCCCTGATTTTAATGTGTATAATAATGAAATGAGCCTCAGCAATTCCTCGAGGAACGAAAAATGCATTATGATGTTATTTGTGTTCCTTTCTTTTCTAATTCTGTTTTATGTGTTTTTGTTGTGCTTAACTTGCAACATCTACCTCAGCGAAAGGACGATCCTTTTTTTTCTTACCCCCTTTTTTCTCAAATTCTGAAGTACCCATCATATAAGACTGCTAATTCCTAAAAATACCAAGATCTCTTGTTAGAATTCATATTCGCTCAATGATCTGCACACCTGATTCGTTATGGGGATTTGCATTATTTGCTCTTTTCTAGTGCAAGCCCGAGACCACGAGGATCCGGTGCAGGTTGCATAGTTAAGATGAAGCTGGAGCTTGGATTGACCAGATCCAATTAAATGCATATGACAGGAGAATGATAATGTTCTTTTACTGATGACTAAAAAGATCACCCAACCATTTATCATTC
Source organism: Ananas comosus (assembly GCF_001540865.1). NCBI lineage: Eukaryota > Viridiplantae > Streptophyta > Magnoliopsida > Poales > Bromeliaceae > Ananas > Ananas comosus. The sequence continues at coordinate 234,249 of NC_033625.1, read as the reverse complement.
CAATGGAAATGTGTAATCTACTTGCCAAGAAATTGGTGAACAATACGGTCCAATTCAACTGGGGTGCATCACGCATGCATCCATTTTCCTGCAAATCAATATATTTATATTATCATCCCATCAACTAGAAACACAATTTGTGAGAAGCTCAAAAAAATTTGAATACACTTTGGAATAACAGAAGCTGAAGTAAAACTTTAGCCGAAGCTGAGAAGCGAACAATACAACTTACGCACAAAAACAATCCAACACATCGCGATGTACCGACAAAGTCTGCAGCAAGGCGTGCACTGTTGCAGACTTGTGTGCTGAATTCGGTGGCGAGACGCCGCGTATTGCCGTCTTCGGCTTAAACCCGCAGCGAAAGCTCCATCTGTACCCATGAAAAATATTTCTCGAGGCCCGGGCCCATCTCCCAGTTAGCTACTTTGATTTTTCTTTTCGGTTTTTTTTTTTTTTAATTTCAATAAGGAATATATTATATATATAAGTATGATGACGACAAAATTTAAGGAATGCACTGATAATATTGTGTAGGAGTGCATTTCTAAGTTATTACATATCTTAATAATAATAATAATAATAAATTTTTTAAAAAATTATGTTTGATTAATGTGTTTTCAGTTTTCGAATAGAATTTTAATTTCAGAATAAAATTTAAAAACTATTAAAATATATGGCCTGATTAGTGATTCCCATCTTAAAAAATTGATTAGCAATTATTTTGAGAAAAAAAGATAAAACCTTTTTTTTTTTGAGAGAGAGATAGGTAGCACGCTACCCGCTTCATTTATTTCATTTAGAAATAAACTTAACTGAAAATATGAATCAACTATAATTCGAACTTGGATCTTGGATATCAATCACCAGTCATTTGCCACTTGCTCTAGGGACGGTAGGTAAAAAGATAAAACTATTGCAATTGCAATTTTAGAAAATAGAATAAATAGTATAATATTTATATTTTTTTTTGAAGAAAAAAATTGTGGCATACAAAATAAAAAATTAATAAAGTATAATGCAAATATATCAAATAGCTCAAATAGAGTAGTAAAATAATAATAATAATAATACGAGTTTCGCTAGAATACTGTTCGTTTATTATCAATTTATTTTCGATGATATAACTTTCAAATTGATAATCGACATTATCTAAATCATTTAAATTATTTAAAAATCAAAATTTACACTTTTTCAATATTGTTTTCTCGTCGAGAAAGTGAATAAAAAATGACCAGCTGAAAATAAATATTCTTTAAAAAATAGTGATATAATTTTTGTATTTAAAATCTACAATCTAGATCTTATTTTAAATAGCTTAAAAAAATTTAATAAAAAATTAGTTAACTTGAATTCTTTTATACAGTTAAAAAAACAAACACATTATATTAACTATAAAAATTATAAATTTTATAACTTTTTGATCGTTCGGTTAATAATATTAAAAATTAAAATATTTAATTTTTAAATAAATTTTATTATATTTAATCATATCAATCATTGAATCGAAAGCTCAATTAACGAACAGCTCTATCATCGAAAATAAATTCATAATAAATCGGAGGGTGTATTTTGGATAGTAGTCCGGTTAAGTTCATAATAATACACAAGAAAAATAAATGTTCCTATATTCCTTGAAAGGAAAAAAAAAAAAAAAAAAAAAAAAAAAAAAACACATAACTGGGAAGTGAGCGTCGGCAAATTTTGTCCGCTCCTCGTGCCCTCGACTCCGACCACACGGCGTCGACCGCCGCTCCGTCGACAGGTTCTCCATCCCATGATCCCATCCCATCTCTCTTTCTCTCTCTCTTCACCCCCCTCTCCAGCATCAGTTACTTCGATCCTATTCATTTTCTTCTTTTTTAATCGATTCAGTTGGTATTATGCTTCTTTGCATAAATCAAATACTTGTAAAATAATATTTAGTCCTATCGAAGATCTTCTCAGTTGATGCGATGCTATTTAATCTCGATATAGTTAGTTTGTGTGACTACTAGATCGATTCTTTTTTCTTTTTTGGGCAAAATAAAATGCGCCTGTTTTTCGAGTTTTATTTTTCAAAACCAACCCTCCCCAAAAGCGGAGCGTTCTCAGGTAAAACTTTCTCCTGCATATGATTTGCATAGTGATTATTTGTTCGTTGTTCAAATTATTAGAAGAAAAGGAGATACAGCAAGGAGGGATTCGGAGGCGGAGTCTTAGGTGGGAATGCTTTGGCTCTTGGCATCGAGGTTTGGCCATCTGCGGAACCACCCTGTCCTTGGTTTTCCAGGTCGCCAGGTGAATCCAATATTCCAACTTTTTCTGCCCTTCCGATTCCATGCGTACCCATTTGGAATATTTTGTTGGCTTCCTGGTGAATTTGATCCCTGATCTCCGACCGCGCTTTCAATTTTCGTTCCCGTAATCTGAACTAAGACAATCCCTGCAGCCTGTTCTGCATAACGAATTAACTGTCGATTCATTCCTCTTGTGTAACTTATAAAGCGCGCCGTGAGCACGAGCGCTATACTTTCTCTTTTCGCAGTTGAAACAACGGAGATGGAACCGAAACAAGAGTCAAACTTTACGGACGAAATTGAAATCAAGGCCGAACTTCAGGGGCCGAATTAAAACATTCAGGGTGAAAGTAAAATTGGGCCAAACTTCATAGACTATGTATGTAGAGAGAGAGAACTTAACCATTATTAATTGTAGCAGAGATGTATACACAGCCGGAACAAGAAGGCGATGGAGCTGGTAGCAAAAGGGTGGAGCGCGCTCCAGGAAGTCGATAGGGTCATCGACTATGCCGACCGCAACGATCCCCGTCTAATTCCCCTCCTTAGAGTAAGAGAACAATAACCACTCTAGCTATTGCAAGGAGAAAAAGAGAAGAACAAGAAGAGGAAAATTGTAATTCATATTCTTCGGTCTACAAGTATGAGATGCAAGCTATTCTTCATTAAGCAGTTTTGCTGACATTCCGCATGATCTTCAACTTGGTTCTCTTTTAGCTGTGTACAGAGTCAGTTGATGTTTATATTTCTTCCCTCGGCGCTAATATATTATTCTGTTGTTTGGGCCTTTTCTTTAGAATTATACTTCTCTTACTTGAGTTTTGTCTATGAGACAGTCTGCGAAGGAGAATTTTGAGTTAGCTCTCGAGGTTGACAATATGAATACTCATGCAAGATACTGGTTGGGAAGGATGCATTTCAAATATCATGTCCCTGGGGCTTGTAAGGCCATGTGGGTAGTCAATCTCTTTGAGCAGTGAGCTGATGCAGTGATGCTTCTCACGTGCTGACGTGCGCTATCTATCTGTTTACCTTGTAGTAGGAATGATTATATGTTCATTTTGCCCGAGTAGATTGCTGAAGTTCATATGTTTGCATTAACGACCTCAATCTAAAATCTTCTGCCACAACATTTGTTATTTTCTTAGGTCAGAGAGATTCAATCTCTTTCGCCAAGTAGCTCTGGCCGCACATTCCTTATTCTTGTTTTGTATGATATAGTTATGCACTTGGTCCTACTAAAGGAGCCTTCCTTATCGCTCTGTTTACTAGAAAGAAAGAAATGTGTGTGTTAACATCTTGTAGTCATTTCAATCTGCTTAGATTGTATTTCTTGATGTAGGAAGCTCGATTTGTTCTATTTATAACAATTTGATGGGAGATATATTTCCAACATGTTAGAGTCTGAGAAAACTTGGTGCACTTTAGTTGTGGGTAAAGGAACATTATAGTACAGGTGGATCTGGATGTAGGACACCTCTAGCGTTTGTTTTCTTTTGATCTTCTTAAAGTGAGTTTACTTCTGCAATCTTCTTTGGCTGTAGAAATCTTATTTCACCTAATACATTATAAATTTACATTGTTATTAGAATGGTACATAAGTACTGAATCCCTCATTTTCAGAAGCCAACTCTACCTTTTTGGTTTAAACACATTATTCGGACTTTGTGCATGATGAAGCATTTGAACAAGTGCTTATTGTTCCCAATAGTGCATAGCTTACCCTTACTAATTATTTTTTGATGTATTATTGTTTTATCGTTTCTCTTTCTTGTACATAGTGGAGCTGCTTTATTGGTGGAAGCTGCCAACATGGGTGATGCGGATGCACAATATGAACTTGGTTGTCGTCTGCGAGTTGAGGTCGGGTTATATTTAGCTAATCGTCTCATTTGCTTTTATATCTTAAATCTTCATGCCGGTATTGTGGGAAATCTAATTTCTACGCATCCTTACGAATTTTGTGAAAAAGTTCCATAGTAGCTGATGTTCTATTCCACATTATAACAACTCGTGAAGTATGTTTCTCTTCTGCTACATTTCTTTTAGTACAGCAGTAACCTGAATGTTACTTCGAGTAATGCTCTCTAATTTTTTTTTCCCCCCTGGCTTTAGAATGACTATGTTCAGTCAGATCAGCAGGCTTTCTATTACTTGGAGAAGGCAGTTGACCAGGTATGTTTCGGATCTGAATAAAGAGCATGCTTGATACTTTAAAAGATTAACCGATTGAATCTTATGCTTTAGTGTTATCTGCCTGGTTCTAGCTGCATCCAGGAGCTCTGTATCTTCTAGGTGCTGTATATTTGACTGGGGATTGTGTGAAGAGAGATGTCGCTTCGGCAACGTGGTGTTTCCATAGAGCATCAGAAAAGGTGATGACTTTAATCTCGAGCTCAACAATGTAAATTATATTGTATATTACAAGGGAGTACCTTGAGTTCTGATTGTTGAAAAATCCACCTCTCTCGATTACCTGTCTTTTTCAGTAACTCAAAAGGTTGCCATTACTAGTGCCGGTTTCCTTTAAATTGCTCGTATCAATTGATCAAAAGATCATTATAGTGCCAGCTTCCTTTAAATTGCTCATATCAGTTGATTAAAAGATCATTATCAAGAAAATTTGATTTTATTAACCAGCAAGTCTTTACAAAATATATGGAATTTCATATCAAAAATCTCGTTTTTTTTGTTTGGTATGTTGAAGGGGAAATTGCTCTTTGTCTGTACTTGGCTTTATTTAGAAGCTCTCTTTTCCTTGAAAATTGCAGGGCCATGCAGGAGCTGCAATTGCATATGGATCACTTCTTCTGAAAGGTTCATGAATAAATTACTACATAATGCCTATTTAGCCTAGAAACTGCAGTCACCTTTAGTAGAGCATATAGCGAACGGAAATGTTTGGAGCGAAATACACTTGTAAGTCCTCAAAGTAGAGGATGTTCAATTTGGATGTTTTGCTGCTTCTGCAAAGAGTTGGTGTGGGCATATGACAAATGAACTGAAAAAACACTTGCTGCAGAAGCTTTCATCGGGCCGACAGGCTCTTACGAGTTATAATTAAATCGCGGAATTGTATATGTTATTTCATTCATTCCCGTCCTTCCATCTCTTAAATGTTCTCCAATGTACTCGGAATGTGGACTGAAAATATAATACTTTCTGTTTAATACTTTTCCTCTTTTTGTAAATGATATAGGTGTAGAAGTCCCAGAAGTTATCACGAAATTCAATTCGAGTAGGAGCCCTTCTACAGGGAAGGCAAGGAAGAAAGGTCTAATGTTTAGACAGGACCCTGTGAAGTTGGCGAAGGAACAGTTTCAGATTGCTGCCCAAGCAGGGTGCGACCTTGGCTTAAAGTGGCTGAAGAGGCTCGCTGATAATGAGAAACAGGAGGTAAAGGCGATTCAGTAAAGGGCATTCGTGCCGGATTTAGAATGTTGTCGTGCTACTATTACACGGAGAAATTTTGTTGAGCACCTTGCAGCACCTGAGCCAAAGATTATTTGTGTTAAGTAGTTAAAAAAAGGTTGAAAGATTTCATTATTATGGGTTTAAAATGTATCTGCTTCGGTTGCACAAGTCGAATCGACCTAGCTTGTGATTGTCTGCTTTGGAGACTGGGCTGCAGCCTATTGAATGGAATGTAAAAGGACTGTTAACAGCTTCAAAACATTCACATAGTTTGCTTGTTCTTACTTCATTTGTCAGCCTGTACACGTATATGTACTGATGTGTTCTTTCAGTTGTCCCTTGAGGTGCAGTGGTCACTGTACTGGCTATGAAAGTTGGTCTGTCTTCGGACACATCTTAAACTATTAAGCATTGGACAGATTAGTCAGTCTGGAGTTTCTAGTTGAAATAAGATGATACTTGGAATCTTGATGCTCTGGTTTAGTCAGAGGAACTTATGCTCCAAGCTTTGAGGAGAAGTATTATAAAGATCTTAATGAAAGATTTTTTCGGCATGTTTTGGCTTTTGATCCGAGGGGAAAAAAATTTATTCGGAAGCTCTTGTCATTCTAAACTGAGACGCTTCTTTGCGTCTGATCGGTCGGCATTAGGCTGTAAAAATGGGTCAGCGTTCGCTCTGAGCGTTTTAAACGGTCGCGCTTAATTTAAAGCAAAAAAATAAAAAATCTGAGTTTCTGTACCTAACACATTCAAAGTGATCTCTGCACTGTACAAGTGATCATAAAGGATATTTTGCTGTTGTTATTTATGGCCAAGTGACCCTCCCCATCAGATCTCTTTCTCTCTCTCTCTCTCTCTCTCGCTCTCTCTCTCTCTACGCTGGTGGATCATTAGCGGTCATGTCGATTAAATGCGTACTGCAGAAAGACTTAAAAGTTTTACCTCTTGTCTGAATTGTGATTTTTTTTTTTTTTCTTACTGTTAATGCTTGGTATATTCAAAATTTATACCAGAGATTTTTTTTTCTTTTTTTCTTATTTTTTTGTTTAAATTTGATCTGAGAATCATTATTTTATAAGTGAATTATCCGCGCGATACTACGAATATAAAATATTTTAATAATAAATTTTAATTAAAATATTTATATTATTTTAATTTTTAATTATTAATTATATAAATTTAAAAATAATTTGAATAAAAATAATGTAAATTGGTTTATGTGCTATAAAATTTTTTGTAAGAATTTGTAAGTAACTAAATAATTTTATAAAGAAATATATGAGCAAAAAATTATTAAAAAATTTATAAGAAAAAAAGGTTGTTGGGGGGAGCTCGTTATTAGTCTTCAACTCTTCATAAATAGGAAAAGAAAAAGCTTCAACAAGGTTCACCACTTAAACTAAAATATAATTTAATAAATATAATCTAATCATGTAAAAATACATATGTAAAAAATATTTGATCAAATTTTGTATAAATTTTAATAAATATTTTATTTAATTAACCAAAATTAATTATAAAAAGTTAAAAACCTATAAAAATAAATTAAAAATTAAATTTGAGCCCTCTATTGCAAAGGATCTTAATAGTTGAGAGGGTCCTCACAATTTTTTTGCCAAAATATCTTTGTGCTAAAAATGTATAGAAACTTCCTAAACTTTTAATTTTTTAAGTAAGATAATTTTATCAAAAAAATTATAAATTCTGTTAAATTCATTAGTAATTTCATTAGATTTAGAATTTTAATTTTCTTTGGTCATTTTAATGTAACTAAGCATAAAAATTACAATAAGAAATAAAACTTGATTGGGTCTTAATTCAAAAAAATTATAGTTGGGGATTATCTATATATGTTTATTTACATTAAAGCAAATGATACTATTTGATGCACCAAATGTAGAAGTAAATTTTGTGCACTTTATTTTTGAAAATCTGATATAAAAATTTAAACTCTAGTAATTTTTGATATAAAGACATTTTATATAGATAGATCACATTTATAAAATTATATTTTAATTTAATAATACTAATTATAAAAAGTTAGGATTAATATATGTAATATTTATAGACCTAACTATAAAAGTTAGGATTAATATATGTAATATTTATAGACTGGGTGCAGGCAAAGTTAAGGAAGAAATCATTTCATACGTCGGGTCTATACTTGTATTTAACATCATACTGAAATTCACATTGCTGAAACTTAAGGCCTATAATATTTTGTATATAAACTTGTTATAAAATGTAAATTATATTTATTAAATTATATTTAATTTTAAATTGAAAAAATAGATTTGATGGATATTATATTTGTGTAGACCGGATGCATGCAATTTTTTTAGAGAGAGAGAGAGAGAGAGAGAGAGAGAGAGAAGAGCTTGTGTAGTCCGGGTGCATGAAATTTTTTAAAAAAAAGAGAGAAGAGTTTTAGGAGAACACTTGTCACCTCCTAAGAACTTTGAGGTGACAGAACTCTTCTTTAATGTACTAGTAACTAGTAACTAGTAACTAGTAACTAGTAATAGATAGATAATAAATTAGATATTAGATAATAAATAATAAATAATAGATAATAGATATTATTGTATTTTATTTTTGTTTTTTTGTGAGAGAGAAACCTGAGCCTCAGTATCATCCGACTTAATTATACACTGCTTGTACATGGAAATGATCCTGTCCGTCACATCACGGAGGATCACTAAAAATATCTCCTTCCCTCGTACGAATAAATTTCTCCTGCTGCATGCCATGTTGCCGGACTTTTTTTGAAACTAACCCTGTAAAATTTCATATTTGCCAAACTAACCCTGTAAAAATTTTATTTGTGAAACTAACCCTCCTCTCGCCACCTCAGCTGCCACATCAGCATATATCACAAAGACGGTGACTCGTTCACCGTCTTTCGTGTAATACTTCTTGAAGACGGTAAATGGTTAACCGTCTTCTCGAGGCGTGGACCACCGCCAGCAATTCCCCCGCCTTCTCAGCAATTCCCCGCTTAGCCCATGGTGCCCAGATAAGACGGTAAATTGACGGTTACTCGCTTACCGCCTTGTCGAAGACGGTGAATGGTTTACCGCCTATCTATCTGAAAACTTTACCATCTTTAGTACCCATAAGACGGTGATTCGTTCACCGTCTCATCTCGGCTCCACTAAACACGGTTGGTTGGACTCCTAGATAAGACGGTGAACTGTCTACCGTCTATATTACACGGTTAACGATTCACCGTCTTATGAAGACTGTGAATGGTTTACCGCCTATTATCTGAAAACTTTACCATCTGAAAACTTTACCATCTTTAGTGTAGAACTCCACCCAGCCTAATTTCGCTAAGTGCTGGACAGGGGGCTAAAACACCCATAAGACGGTGATTCGTTCACCGTCTCATCTCGGCTCCACTAAACACGATTTTTACCATCTTTAGTGTAGAACTCCACCCAGCCTAATTTCGCCAAGTGCTGGACAGGGGGCTAAAACACCCATAAGACGGTGATTCGTTCACCGTCTCATCTCGGCTCCACTAAACACGGTTGCGGTTGGTTGGATTCCTAGATAGACGGTGAACTGTCTACCGTCTTCATTACACGGTTAACGATTCACCGTCTTATGAAGACGGTGAACGGTTCACCGTCTTCAATTAGGCTAGACCAACCCCAGACCGAGCCCGATACCTCTCCCTTCCTTTTCCGCTCACGCCTCTTCTCTATCTCTCTGTCTCTCTCCTCTCCACGAGCGGCCCGACGTCGCCGCTACCAGT